>NC_056737.1:394447260-394544760 GCF_019279795.1 Protopterus annectens | reverse complement strand
GTATCTGCTGTGAGATAAACCTGTCCCTCCAAACCTTTCTGTTGATGCTGTAGAAGAGGTTTACAGCCCTAGACCAAGTATCTTTGATGCCATTTGACTTGCATATGTGGTGTAAATCTATCACTGTTGGGTCAGAGACTGCCTTGTATGCCAGACACAGGTCTCCTCTTAGCAATCTGTAGGATACCAAGTATAATGACAGAGCTTTGAGTCGGTCCATGTATGACATATTCCTCAGGCCTTGTATCATTTTAGTAAGGTATCTCTGTTGACATTCCAATTGTTGCATGTGTCTGGACAGATAGATGCCAAAGGGGGCATTATACTAAATGATTGACCTAATGAGGGGTGAGTAAAGGGGAACAATGACATCCCTATATCTATACACAATACCTTTTTTATAAGCTGTACAATATAGAAGGTCTTTCTTACGACAGTGGGTACCTGTTGGGTGAAAGTTAGGTAATTGTCCATGTAAGTTCCCAAATCCCAAACAACTAGGTCAACTCTTATGTGTGTGTTGTCAATATGGAGGATCCCTGTGATAGATAGCTTCCCAAAAGATATGATAATGCATTTTTTTTGGAAGTTAGCTTCAGTCCACTATTTTAACACCAGTTATCTATTTGGGACAAACCATCCTATTTGGGGATTCAATGACTGCTCCTAGCTGGCAGTCGTAGTCAGACAGAGCCCTTTGGCATTGGTTTTTACAGCAGAGAAATGTATGACAAGCAGGAGAGGTCCCAGCAGACAACCTTAGGAGACTCCCCTCATGACTGGTATCTTTGTGGAGGTGGCTTCCCCTAATTTGATTTTCTACATCCTATATGTGAGCCAGTTGGCAATCCATCAAGTGACATGGGAGTTTATTCCCAGATTCTTTGCTTTCCACATGTCTGAGGTGATGATCCCCCAATGAGTAGATTATAATCAGGATAAAAAGTAATAGCACACTGATGTAGTTTATCAGTAGGTAGGGAATATTAGTAACCAAGCATTTTCAGCAAAGCAGAACACAGTATAAGATACAGAAAGCAGATGAACAACAAATTCTAGACATTGAAAGTTATTAAGACACATAATGAAAACTTTGAAAACCAGAAAGTCTTGTACCTATGCAAAAACAGAAGCAATACTTCAGTGTTGCAGAAACAGAAGCAATACTTCAATGTTTGTATATATTTTAGTGAAAAATAATCAAGCAAAGCTACATTATTTACTGTCACTTGCACAATATTCATTTTATATTCTTTTATTATTTCATTGGGACCATTACTGATTACTTTTGTTTCACTGCACTGTTAGCTAAAAGTGTACAACTGGATAGTAGAGAATAAAGGAGCTGGTCTGGGGTTTGACTCTATCAGCCTCCACTGAGCAAGACATTTAACCAAATAGCACTTCTGGGATAAGTCTGAAAAAAAGGCCAATGGGGATCAATGTTCTATCCCAGTTAACAAATATAAATATATATATATATATATATATATATATATATATATATATATATATATATATATATATAAATATATATATATATATGTATAGGTTCCATCAATATGTTCGAAGTTTCACTACTTCGAACCCCACTTCACCGAGTCCACTTGTTCGAAGTAGTGAAACTTCGAACATTGACTTCAGCAGTCACACTACAGCGCAGAATGGGAATATTCTCTTTCCCCCACTATAGTGCGATCTCGGAGTTGGTACATTTAAGTAGGGGGGTGCAGCCCCCCCCCCCCTGCAAAAATGTGTTTTAGTGTTTTGTTTTGTTTTTTGGGTAGCCCGGGAAACTAGACTTCAGCGAAAGTGCTCTTTCGTTTAAGTGGACTTTCGCTGAAGTGTAGGGTGTACTGCTCTATTTCAAAGAAGTGTATTTTTGATGTAAAGCAGTAGACACACAAGACACTTAAGGAGTAAGGACAGTTGAATTGAAATGAAACATATAAAGCCTTTTACCTAAACTATGTTGTTTTTAGTTTTTCTCACAAGGCATCAGCAGCAATATCTACTGTTTATCTACATTCTCCAGGAATGAAATTATCTAACACACAAAGGGCAACAGTATGATTAGGCAAACAACATGATTCTCACAACTGCTGCTGCTGTTATACTAAAACATGGTCTATTACACAGCTAAACAGACAACAGCAGAATTAGCTTGAAGTATACTAATAAAATGTATGTCTACCTTGCCAGTAGATTTCAACCGATTCTCAGCACAGAATTTGTGTGTGATTCTTGCTAGATAAACAAAGATATATTTATACACCAATGTCCTACAGATGAATGACATATATGCTGAATAGTTACATTTTAGGGTGTTTTTTATTTCCTAATGTGATAAAGCTAAGGACTTATACTCTCTCATCCTAGGTACCTGTAAATATACTTATCCAGTTTCTAACATAATTTATGCTTAGTGTAAAGTGCAATCCTGAGGTTATGATAGCCCCAAATTCACAGACATTTCCAAAAGGAGGCTCTTTTGCTTCAAAATTTAATGCGCTGCCAATGAAGAACCACTCAAGACTTCACATGTGGTCCCTAGTCTACATCCAGTCCGAACAAAATTGAAGAAGTCGTTATTCTTAAGCTTGGGCAAGTACAAACTGCCATTGCATGTCTGTAATTGTGTCTAGACACTTTACAAAACTCTTGCCTAGTACCATTTTTCACAGGTCTACCCATTTCACACCAGCGCTCCTGAAGTGCCCAAATCAAATGTCACACTGCATGGTTTGGCTTTACGGTGATACATCTCTGACTATATGTTCACAGGCAGAAGGAACTCCCTTAGTGGGAAAATAGATGAGTGCTTCAATTACTTTCCCTTCCTGTACTTTAGGATTCTGGTAACTGCACAATGTAGACATTAACATGAGGATCCCCTATAAACACATATGTGTCACCATAGGCTGGGCCCATAGAATTCCCACCCCCAAGACATCTGTGGGATATATTAAAGAACATTTCCCTTTTGACCAACCCAAGATCTTAGCAATGGGTGCCTTTCTAAGGATTTGCACTGCCATGGCCACTGTTCTGTCTCCACCTTCTTGATGAAACTTTGTACATATAGTTACAATCTCCCTGGTAAATGCCTTCAAGTAACTGCCTTATTTATGGACAGACCATTGTCTCTCTTAGGTCTGGCCTGTATTCATTACAGACTTCATATACAGTGGTGGGTGCCCAGTCTGTATCCTTCTATATCACTGTGTGCTTGGCAGGTGGGTGTGTGTGGGTGCACAAACATATCTAGTTCCAGTGGCTTGCAGTGGTTTTATGTACACATTCAGAATTAATGTATTTTTCTTTTTTGTCATGTCTGTTTTTCTTGTATATACACAATACACTACATTTGCACAGCATGTCTTGCTCTCACATTATCGTGCACTGACATAAAATAACTGTTTATGGTAATAGCTGCTTCTGTTACATTCCTGTGCCTCCTCCCTTCTGCTTCAGGATTAACTCAGATCAGGAGATTTGTATTTTTGTGGTACATTTTGTCCACACTCATGAAGAAGCTGTGCTCCACTACTACAAATATTGTTGAATCTATGAGCTCATGTAGTTTATAAATCATTCTATAAAGGTAACTCCCAACTTTGAGATTAAAACTATTAAATGGAATATCAGACAACTGCTATAAATATAAATAGTCACATTAAACAATTTAAAGTGAAAGGGATGTTTAATATGGCACTTTATTACAAATGATTAATAAATGTGTAAATAAACAAATAGTAACCTGGCCAGATAGGTAATTTTATGTTACGCTGCATTTTATTTTATTTTTTGCTGGAGTGTGGTCTATTCTTTCTCATGGATATGTTTTGCTTTAATAGTGTTCCCTATTTATATGTCTTGCTCCTGACTTGGTTCTTTGCATGTACAGCATTTTCACATCTTGCAAGATTTCCTTATGTTTAATTCAGTTGCTGTTAATTGCATCTAGTACTTCAGAGCTCATCCATATTCCTACATTATGCATTTTGAAATGAGAGGGCATATGCCTTTTCTGTTTTCTGTTATTTAAAGATACTGCATATGACTTTGAATGCTATTTCATGTATAGTACATAGTACCCACAGCCCATTCTTCAATAAAGAGAAATCAGTGAAAAAGTTTTAAAGGCAATTATAATGCAACTATGCAGTTTTAAGGTATACATAATTCTTTGTGGGTTAGAATTAAGCTTATGTTACTACAGAGTTCACTGCAGGAGAGGTTTGCTTTAGCACTACCCAGCACAAAGGTACATTCTCAGTAGCTCTGGCAGTGAAAGACACTCCACACTTAAAGGATAAACTCTATTTCTTAGGTCTGAGAGTCTCAGATATGCAAATAAATCTTCACTCAAGTCCATCAGGCAGACACAATCAGGCCAAATTACCCAAGCAGCTTGCGTTCATCAGAGACAAAGGTAGACCGTTAAAGTAGATGAAAGTGTAATTTTAGCACAGAAAATGAGATTTGATAAAAATGAATATAGCAACATGGTCTACAATTGCAGCAGGTTGCAGTAATATCTGGTTCCTTGTTTTTTTTTTTCATTTTATTGAGCAATTTTTTTGTACATTTTGCACATTCATGAGCTGTTTCTTAGAAAAAGACAAACGACTGTGATAATATTTTACTAATGCCATTTCTTTTTGTGACGTTTTACTGCTTTATCATTTTTGAACTGATGGCAGTGAATCTCTGCTGTTGTTGGTCATATCTCAAATAGATTTTTTTTTCTTTTTACAGAACTCACAAGAATGGTGAAGTAAGGGACACATTTCTCTAGCAGACTAAGCAATCAATAATGAGTGAATAAATCTAAAATACAGATATCAAGCTTACTATGCTGGTATTTATAAAGAATTTCAGAATGCATGATTGAAATGAGCTACATAAAATAGAACTGCTTTTGGTAGTGGAACCATATAACAATCATGTATTACAAAAGGGTGAGAAGAACAAGGGTCTGAGGCTATCATGCTACAAACCATAGTTTATACAGGATCACAAAAATAACTGGTTATGCATTCACATGCATACTTTAAGAGATGTCCAAGGAATGCATGCAGAGTAAATATATGCCTGGTAAGGCTTGAAAACTCTTAAGTGTATGACTATCCCCAGGATTTAATAAAATCCATGTAGGCACAGTGTAGAGCCTACATGGAATGTATCAGTATATACAGCCACGGTTCCCCCTCAGCAGCGTGTCATGCATATTAATGACGTCACGCTACTGAGGAGGAGCCAAGGAACATGGATACTGAATCAGTGTAGAGAGAGGTGTAGCAGCTACCCGTGGCTGCCGATAAATGTAAGGTTCCCTGTAATGCTCCCCACCATTGTTGTAATGTTGTGAAGTGTGTCAATTGTCTAATAAGTCATTTGTATAATGTGTTATTTTTTTTAAATATTTTTATAATATTTGTTTAACTGCATGCTTGTGCAGCAGGAAACGCAGCAATGTCAAGCTGTGCTCACATATTGATAGCAGGCATCTGACAGGCATCTAAAAATAGAAACTGGATGTAATTAATTATCATAATTAAATTAATTAATTTATTTAATTATTTATTTTGTCATTTATATTTGCATGGTGTGGCGTGGAGTGCAGCAGAACGAAGTGGAACTCATACATACATGGCAGACACCTGCCAGACATCTAAAAATAGAAACCGGATGTAATTTCTTATTTATTTACAGGTATGTTTAAGCGTGTTTGGGTGGTGCGGTGCTCAGCAACACTAACAGGTAGCCTAGTAGCATATGTGAAGGTATACTAGTTTTGATAACATCCAACTAGCTCCATGGGTACAGTTACAATCTTATGTGTAGTAGGTCCTGGGTTCATGTTCATAACAGGCAGAATATGGCTGTAAATAAATGTATTAGTTTTCTTTGATTTCATTACAATATTGTGAATTTTGGCACTGCTGCTCCCAGCTAAGCACTGCTCAGTCATGTTAAGCAGTGCATAAATATGCTAATGGCTACCAATGTTTGTGTGGTGCTAAGACACAGTAAAACCATGGTTCTGTGAGTTTTCACACTGCTTGGTTTCACTTAGCTGGTTTGCACGGTGCTAAGCAATGTGGCACTTTTTTGAATGTTGCTGAATGATGTGTAAGGGGGGAAAGCACCGTATATTAAGCCCAATAGGTGGGAATTCTGCAACAGTCATTTGAGTTCATTCAGCTGCTGGTGTGGCTGGTGATATTGTTGAAGGTGTGTGCTTCCGGGCACAGTGGTGGGGTATTCAGGAGTCCAGGGTCATGGTCAGACTCCTTATTAAAAACCATGAACCCCAGCTGATGCAGGGTGGATTCCAGGACTCAGATTGTAAGGTGGAGGCCTGGGACTATTTGGCCAGGGAACTCACCAGTGTTACTGGTATCCCCCACACAGGTGTGCACTGAGCAGTGTTATCACCATTTTGATGACCTAAAAAGGAGGAAGAGGGGAACCCTGGACTCCTGGCTCCAGGAAGCTTGAGCTGGGAATGCTCCACAAGTATGGAAGTATGTCTTCCTCTGCCTAACCAAAATGCAAGCTGAAGGTCTGCAAACCAGGTATGCATAATGGTGTGCTTCTCTCCCAACAGCTGCAGCTGAGAGGGCTCGCAATGTCGAGTCCCATGCTGGGCATCTGGCCAGGTTGTGCAGTGAGCGTGATAAGTATGGATGCAGTATGACAACTGTACTGCAATAAGCAAGAAAGGGTAAAGCATTTAAGGCAATAAAGTACACACAAGAAAAACTATACTGCAATAAATGGGCATGTAGAACCGAAGTGCCATAAATGGTTAATTAGAGGTGTAGAGCTGTAATGCAATACATGAACAATAAGAATGGTATTTCAATAAACCATTAGCAATACTAATAACAGTAAGCAAAATGTTGTTCAGCAGGATTGTGTTTTGTCAAAACCATTGCAGTAGAACTATATGCACTGGTTGTCTATGGTAAGGTTACTGCAGTCAAGTGTGACACTGTAATAGCTGCAGCCAGCAAATTGAATGGTCTGCAAACTGTACAGCTCAATCCATAGTAGTGTCCAAAGCTGTATCCAGTATTGGTCACATCATGCTCTCTTCCTCAGACATAAGGTAATAAAGGTATATGGGTGAGGTAGCCCAGTCCATGAACAGATATTGTGTGTACAATTCACAGATATTTTAAACCAATAACAATAAAATGTGTTCACTAGCATTGTTGATTCTAAACTACAGCTTTTTTTTATATCTGCAGTATGGTTGTATTCCATGCATGTGTATTCTACTGTCACTGCAGTCTACTATAACACTGTAATAGTACTATAATGCCAGAGGAATGTCCTGTAACTTGCATTGCTCAATTCATAATATAGTTCCAGGTGATCTCCAGGCAAGTATCAGTCACTCAATAGTCAGCAGTGACTCTGTAGTTCAGTCTGTTAAATGCTTTGTATGCAGAACATTTTGCCACAGTCCTGGGTTCAAACCCAGTGGTATATAGCACTAAATTTTCAGTATCAGTCACATAATGTTCACATTTTCCCGCTCACCAGGAACACAACAAATATATGGGTGAGGTGGCCCATATTATGAGCAGATAGTGTGTTTAGATTTCACAGAATGTTAACATCAATACCAAGAATGTATCCATCAGCATTGTTGAGTCATAAATAAAGCTGTGTAATCCCAGTATGGCTATGTCCCTTGCATGTCTGTATTAAGTTGCTGCAGTCAATTATTACATTATTTGCAGATGTCCTCTGCAGTCACAGCTACTACGTTCTACTCCCAATCCTGCCAACTAAGGCATGACAGCTGTCTAGTTTACTTACTGTACACAAACATGCCTCTCAAGTGTCATGATTTCTCATAATGTAATTAAAACTGCCTAATCCATTTGTCATATGATTGACAAATAAATCATTACCTGGAATGCAATGTATTACCAAATCCATTTACACCTGGGTAGTTAAGTAAGTCCACATTATCTGAAACTGTTCTGTGTAGTGGTGTACCTGCATTTGTTACTGCTTGGCCCATACTGACCCATGCTAACAGCTTGAGAGGTATGTACTTGCTACATTAGTTATAGGAGAATTGTAGTCACTGTACTCAAACCTGACACTACACACCTGTAAACTATATATTTCAGTGTATTGAGGGATATAATCTGCAATGTCAGTAATGGAATTTTTCTCTCTCTCCTCACTCCTAATCTTCATTTATTTATTACTGTTATTTATTATTATGGCTTAATAGTAGCATATTTTGTTACACTAACTATATTCTGGAAAAATGTGTTTCATTATTGATATGTTTTATAATGATTTAATAATAACATAATTTGCTAAACTAACTATATATTGGAAAATGTGGTTGATTATAGTTCTGTTTTATTATGATGCAATATTAACATATTTGTTAAACTAACTGTTGTGTTGTCCCTATGGTTTACTTTTTACTGGCATGCTGTTATCATGCTAACTGTTATGTTACTTAATGTTGTGTTGCACGTGTTATACATTAATATGTATCTGGATGAATAAATATGATGTTCGATTCTGTTAATACTAACATTAGTTTGGTTATTACTAACCGTAATGTATTGCTATATCTCATATCCCACAGCACGTCAAGGTAGGCCTTTTCTGGCTGATCAATTACCTTGCCTCAACCCCCCTGTGGCACTGGGTCCCATTATGTCTGGGACCCAGACTGGTGGTGCCCCCTCTGCTGCCCCTGCACTACCTGCAGAATCGGGTAGTACCGCCTCAGGGGATAGGGTCCAGCCCCCTCTGGCAGTGGTGGCAGGGAGGGTGTTGTCACCCATGTGGAGCTGCCAGTCTTGGTGCACAAGATAGTCCACTGAGGCTATGACCATGGCCTGCGCTGGATTGAGGACATGTTGGCCACCCTGGAGGGGCAGTCTCACCCTGGTGCCCAGTCTCCAACACAGCCACCCTTGGAGCAGTGATGGAGCACTGTCGACAGTCCCATGGGTGGGGACATGAGTCACACTGCTGCCACCTGGAGGCATGTGGGACTTGGATTTCACAGCACCTTCCTTATCCAAGGTGTTCACCCCTCATCATGTGTCACACACTGCCCCTGTCTACTGTCTTGTCTGTCTTGTCTGTTTGCAAATGCATCCTCACCAACCCAACTTACCTCACCCACATGTACCAATGTCCCTTCCCCAACATTCCACTCTCAGCTTAAAAAGAAAATGGGCACTTTTCCCAAAAAAAAATATTAACCCATACATAGCTCAGCATTTCGCACACATGTCCACTAGACACACATAATTTAGTCCATTGGCTTAACAATGGAGTTATGTTGGCCTCACCCCTCTCTCTAGGATTTGAGAATCCAAATTCATCTACAAATTCTGTCAACGTGCACAGTTGCTGCTGTGCATAAAATGGATACCTATGGTTCTTTCCTACACCCTTCCTGCACATCCCTCTCTGTCTTTCACTATGTTGTTTCCTCTGCTTGCCTCCATTTCACTACTTTCCTATCTCCCCTTTTTTCTTTTCTTTAAATTTGTTAGCATGGAGCTGCATCGCACATCTTCGTTAAGCTCAGCTAAATATAGTTATAATGACTAGATGTGCTTCTAACATTGTAAGACACATACAAAATAAACACCTCTGCCATGTTTCAAACCCGAGCCCACCACATCTGCAGCACACTACATTAACCCACCATCCCACACAACTCTTAATTAAAACAGGGTGGTTTAAACAAAACATACTAATTGCCAATTACAGTTATTAGGTGTGTTTCAGCAGAGCTGCATGCCATGCCACACAGTGCAAACTGAAATAAAAAGTAATGGAAAAAATGGGAGTGTACCTTGGATTGTGGTGCAATAATACACCACTAGACAGCCAAAGACATGATAATGGATGTAACTGAGACCAGTGATAGCAGGTAAATGTAATCTTTTATCAGCAACATGTAAAGTCAACTGCTAAGGCATTCATGGCAAAATACATATTCAGCTGTGACTCTGGTGCAGAAATACATCCATATAAAGCCATGGGCACACTGATGAATGTCGTAAATGTATGTCACAGCCTATATGTATCCACATATATCTTGCAAATGCACCCATTGTAACAGTAGCTCAGTCTATTAACTGCCTTGCGTATAGTACATTTTGCCACACATAGTCCTGGGTTCAAATCTCATGTTGTGTTGCATTTCAGTTACATTACTGTGAAGATAACAATTAATGAATGACTCATGAACTCATTATCCACACAAAGCATTGCAAAGTAAATAACTACTTTTCACTGCTGGAAGTCACAGACCTGCAGGTAGGGACACACATCACATATCCATATAGCGTTACTAAATGTCGCCTAGTAATCAGTTATTGACACAGCTGCCAAACATATGTATCTTAAACACATGCCATAATTGGAGTATCAAGGGTACTCTCACCCTGGTTCTGCCTCTACAACAAGGCTGACACAGTTGACACACATACACCTACAGCTTGTTGTTCTCCAAAGTCTTCACACTCACTGCCTATGTCTATTACCTGCAGCAGCAGCTGCAGCCTGTGGTGCTCACACTTCTATGTAAAGGTTTCTGCTACAGACCTACCCTCTGCAATGATATAGTCTCCTGACCCCAGTAATGTCCATCTCAACAGCTAAGAAGGGGACCCTGTTGTACATGAAGGCCTTATATATTGCACAGTGGTTGCATGTCATTGGCTAATGATACTGCAACTCAGATGTTTTGGCTGCAATTAGCATATCAGAGTCACAGATTGGTTTAGAAGCAATTACCTGCTAATGAGCAGCATGTTAAAATGTAAGCGGCTGGCTATGGGCAGACATTCTGTATGAGACTTCCCTCACACACAGCACACCTTTGTAACACAGTAGTAGTAGCACATTTCAACAGAGGAGTACTGTACTCCACCAGGTATGTAACTGTTTTTTTGTGTATAACAGGATGCAGATGGGAGGATAGAGATATGGGGACTAGGGAGTACAGTAGTAATCCTGTCTTAGACCTGTGGTAATGACATGTCATTGATACCCTACAGTCTTATACATACAGGGGACATACAATATATCAGGGTTGCATTGTCTTTTGTCATTGTGACACACTGGTATTGTTGGATGTCCCAGTATAGTGGTCATAACAGCACACTGCTATTTGTTTGGCACTGGTCTTATAATATATTATTAGGTGGCTGGCCTTAGGTGGCACACCACAGTGGACCAGAGTGCTGAGTGTATGATCATACAGCAGAATCTCTCATGGCACACAGGGAACTACCTCAGTAATGATACTATCTTGGTTGTATCCACACATGTAGTAAGTTGTCACACTATGGGGTATGACATGTGTGAGCAAGCAGTGGATAGTGCTGGCCATTTTGTTCTTGATGTATCTGTACATAGTGGACATCCATGTATTTGATCCTGTAATGTGTTTGCCTTTTGGTGGGTTTTAGGGCTAATGTATCACAGAACGCATGCCCCCTTCTCAGATGCAGAGGATGAACTTATACTTCAGGGACTACAGCAGCATCATCACATCCTCCTATCCAGGGGAGGCATAACAATGAACAGCAGGCTGCATGGTGGGCAGACCTTGTCCAGGATGTGAATGAGACTGGCCACCAGGACAGGACATATGAGCAGGTTCAACACCATGTCATGGACATGGTGAATGCTGCATGACAAAAGGCAGCTGATGTAGCCAGGGATTGTGCTATCACCGGTGGAAGGACTGCAATGGAACAACCACTCAAGGCCACTGAGGAATTACTGGCAAACCTAGGGACACAGGACAGCTCCCAGGCATCCATCACACATTGTGGTAGTGGATGCCACATTGTCCACAGCAGAAAAGCATGCAGGTAAGCTTACTGTGATCATTGCAATACTGTTGCAATCATTCTGACAGACTATACATAGCTTTACATGGGTGTCAAGTCTATGTGCTGTGGGGAGGGTTAGCTCAGTTTTACACTCATACTCAGAATGTCAACAATGCATCAAGTAACACAGTAGTTACTGTACATGTGAGATATAAACAAGTATTACCTTGTTATGCTGTAGCATGCGGTGGTACTGAAATTACCTCATTCTGACCTTTTTACATATCCATCAGGAGTTGTCCAAGGCCATGATCCTGCTTCTGGTAAGCTTGATACTGTTTTGTTATGGAACATGCATATGCTATTAACTCATTAACCCTGAGTACTGTCTCATAGCACCTATGTGCTTACATCTGAGCCCGCTATGAGATGATTTAATCGCATGATGTTACCACTGAGTGCCTTCTACAAGCGACACTTAATTCCCGGTCTAATTTCAGCCCTATTTTATGAAACTAAGTTGAAAAAGTAACTGAACTTTGTCAGTTGACTTCTCAACTTACGCTTCACTGCAGAGTAATTATATGCTTACATTTAATTTTTTCAGGTAAATTGGCTTAGCGTGCTTACACCAAGCCGATTCTGCCTGCATTCTTTGAAGCAAGCGGTGGCTTGGATTTTGCTACTCTGATTGGCTGCCACTACTTGCTGCAGGGAATGCAGACAGAATCAGGTTGGTGTAAGCAAGGGAAAGCTTAGTGCACGCTAAGCCGATTTACCTGAAATAATTAAATGCAAGCATATCATTAATCCTCCACCCCCCCCCAACCGGGATGCTCAACTGAGTGAACCTGGATTATTTATAACCTGTTTTTTCTAATTTCTGTTGTATCCAGTCCCACACCGAGAGTGCAGCCTGTGATTTTTGACATTTACAACCAGGGACTTGAACAAAACTACAAGTGGATGCGAGTGCAGCTTCGATTGCAGAGCATATATTTTGTATTAATGTATTATTTATTCTCTCTGCTCTCGCTGCTGGCTGTAATGGACTACTCTCAGATGGCTGCCTTGTAACATACAGTGCACGTCTTTGTCTTACGAGAGGCCCCATTCGTGGACCCCCCTGCCGTGATGTCACTGTTTATTTCAGCAGCAGCTGGCATGCCGTACTGATATTTTCATGCACACCTTACCCAGGATTCCGGCACCTGCCTCAGCCTTCTTCCTTCCACACTGGCTTCTCTTCTACTTGTTGGTACTCTGTGGATGCCAGGACTGGCGGTTCCGCTGCTACTGCTTCTGGCATGGTGGTTGATCCAGACGGGAGGCAGAAAAGGGTAATGTGTGGACAACATTAATCGGCAATAAAGGCAAGCTTTAACAGTAGTTTGAAAGGATTCCATGAACCAGGAACCAAATATAATTACAGGCATATAGGAAAGTGTTCTGAAGCTACCAATTACCACACTCATGCATCACAGCTGCTCATCAACACCCGCACAGAATGTTGATGTTTTCTGAACAACGTCACAAATACTCTTTTGGAAACTACAGCTACATGATCACAGCTGTTAGTCACTTTACTCATCTTCACTGCCACTCTGCTCAATGATATCTCACAGGTAAAAGAGGCTTGCTGCTGACTTTACCACATCCTCTTTTAGCAGCAGCAGCTTATGATTGCAAGGTACATAAAGAATAAAAGTTTCTCTCACTTTCAAAAGCAAACATGCTTTCATTTGTGAGAAAACGTAAAATAAATCTATTGCTATATGCGTTTAATTTTGTGTTTTACTGCCACTCTCCAGATATAACATCACTGGCAAGCAACTTGACAACCATTATTACTACTGTGTTACAAGCGTATCCCAAAATGATGAGGTTGTTTTGTTTTTATTGCAGCATCTTATAAAATGGTATGAAGACAAAGGAGTTGAGAGTTTATAGATACTAACTTAATTATATTCCTAGATCCAGCTAATGACTATTTTTGCATCAGGGCTGGAGAACAAAGGGATATAAGGATAGCTAGATGTGAGATCTTAGCCTCTCCCTAAAAGTTAGGATCATGTTTTTCTTTTTTTCCTTGCACTCTGCTGCTTGTGATGTTACCATGACAGTAAATAGCATGTACTTTAAAGTATCGCTTGCATGTTTCCATGTGTCCAGTGCACAAAAATGACAGTTTTTAAAAGTCTGAGTCATAAAAGGGTCAGCTGTGTTGTTATTATTAGTAGTAATATTATTATTATTATTATTATTATTATTATTATTATTATTATTTAGCTTTTCATAGCAGGCAAGTCCTCAAGTAAACAAAGACATGCTCATTGCAGATGTAACTTGGGAGAGTACAGGGCTGAACACTACAAAAAAGGAATACCCACTGGTGAAAAATAGGACTAAATTTACCTTGTATGTGTGGTGTGCAAACCTAAAGAGATTTGCTAGAAAAATAACATCCATTTATTATCCAGAATGGTCCAGCTCCTAAAAGAATGCCTGCCTTCAGGAATAATTAAGGAAAAGCACTTCACTGTATGGGAGGCCAGTGTATCCAGTCAGTTACCTGATTATAATTTCAAACCAAAGGCAAATATTTAATAAGACTTTTATTGTATTGATATTTCTAGAACTTCTGTTGCAAACTGTTAAAGCTTATTGGGATCATTGGCGGTGTTAGCCTTGTTATGTATTCACATAGCTATCAACCTCTAAGTTCAAGAATCAGGGACAAAGCCAAAAATAATAATGGGGGCAAAGGATCAAAATCAGTGCAGATTTTAACTCATTAACCCCAAGTACATACTGGGAAATGTTACTGAAGGGTCGTTTGGGAAAATATTTTGTTCTGGTGCTTGTGCATACTTCAACATTTTATTGAACGGGTTGCTTGGATGAATGGCTCATTTTGCTGACTGCACATACTAGGAAATGTTACTGAAGGTTCGTTTGGGGAAATGTTTAATTCTGGTGATTATGCATACATCAACATTTTATTGAAGGGGTCACTTTGGTGAATGCCTGATTTTGCTGACTGCACATACTTGGAAATGTAACTGAATGGCCATTTGGGGAAAAGTTTCATTCTGGTGATTGTGCATACCTCACCATTTTACTGAAGGGGTCACTTGGGCAAATGCTTCATGCTGGTGATTGTACATACTGGCAAATGTTACTGAATAGTCATTTGGGGAAATATTTATTTCTGGTGCTTGTGCATACATCAACATTTTATTGAATGCCTCATTTTGCTGACTGCACTTACTAGGTGAATGCCTCATTTTGCTGACTGCACATTCTAGGAAAGGTTACTGAAGGGATGTTTGGGGAAATGTTGCATTCTGGTGATTGTACATACCTCAACATTTTACTGAAGGGGTTGCATGGGTGAATGCTTCATGCTGGTGACTGCACATACTGGGAAATGTTACTGAAGGGTTGTTTGGGGAAATATTTTGTTCTGGTGCTTGTGCATACATCAACATTTTATTGAAGGGGTCACTTTGGTGAATGCCTAATTTTGCTGACTGCACATACTAGGAAATGTTACTGAAGGGTCGTTTGGGGAAAAGTTTCATTCTGGTGATTGTGCATACCTCAACATTTTACTGAAGGGGTCACTTGGGTGAATGCTTCATGCTGGTGATTGTACATACTGGCAAATGTTACTGAAGGGTGGTTTGGGGAAATATTTTGTTCTGGTGATTATGTATACCTCAACATTTTACTGAAGGGGTTGCTTGGTTGAATGTTTCATTTCTGTGCATGTGTATACCTGGACATACTAATGAAGATGTTGCTTGGAGAAATAATTGTGTATCAGGGAAGTACTTGTGCATCCATGGTCAGACTGCTGAAGTGACTGCTGGGCAAAAGAGCTTATTCTGTCATTTCAGTGATTGTGCATATGCAACACAAACAACTGAAGGGGTTACTGGAGAAAATAATTCATTACTGTGTCATGGAAAAGCTTTTGCATAAGTGGACAATCCATCTGGCCATTATATTTATTCTTTCACTTCATGTTTACCAGACTAGTGCACTGACGTCAATGGACCATTTGCAGGCACAGCCCAGGTGAATAGGATCATATAAGACATGTTCATAACACGTGAACGCAACATATTTTCAGGTACGAGGATATGGTGAAAAACATATATTTACAGACACAAGAGTATGCTGCAACATTTAGGTCAAGGGTTGGGTGGAATGAAAGGCTGAGTGAGATATATTATATTGTTGATTTTTGGCATAGCTTAGCCAGATATTTTGGACAAAATTTCTGCATTTTTCACTTCTGTCTGTTATTGTAACCAGAGGGATGAATATGTGAGATAAAATGAATTGCTATGTCTAGAGTATTTGCTACATGGATCAACCAGATAATTTAGATATTTCTGACTTTGTTATTTCTGTTTCTGAGTCTACTCAGCAGTTGGCTTAGTGGGATAAATGTTATTACTTGCACACTAGTACCAGCATGGAGCAACCATATATTCTGGGCATTATTCCTGGCTTTTCAGTCATGTGTCAAATTTAGGTGGGAGGAAAGCCTCAGTAATATATAAGTGTTATACAATTTTTGCTGAATTACTCAGGTCTTCTCCTAACAGATGGTAATGAGTCCATGTTACATAACACCAGCACCAGGTAATATAATGAATACCTACCCATCAGGTTCTGTGCAGCAATTATCACCTGTGTCTGAGCATGCAGAACCTTACAGTAATGAAATGCAAGTCATTATCACATTTTAACAATAAGTGCAATTACAGTATAACACTGACTCATTCTTACTTGCCAGGTCAAACTCTCAGCAGCTACTACTGTTATTCACATAAGTAGAAGTCATTATCAAATTGATGGGTCCACAAGCCAAAATCGGGTTTCTATCTGTATGGAGTCATTTCAAGCACTCCCCACTAGTTTCTTTCCGACATTTGTAAAGTGTTGTCGTATAATGTACCCATGTGGTTACATTGTTCATATTTTTATGAACTACTGCAACAGAACATCATATCATGTAGTAATTTCAGCTGAGATTTCAGATCAAGGAGATTTTTGAATGCATGCAGTCATGGTGGCCATGTTGTCATTTTGTGTGGTCTGACATAATTCCTTGCCAGAAAATATTACTACTTACAACATGTGAAAGAACTGTGTCTGCACGCTGTACACATGCACAGATATCAGTTTGTTTAGGACTTAGGTTATGCAAATTATGATTTTTTTCATATTTCGGTAAACAACTTTGCTAGGGAAGATGTCAACATGCTAAGTAAGACCTCAATTGGAAAACAGTATAAGTCCTTACAACATGACAAAAGAACTGTGTCTGTATGCTGTACACCTGTGCAGATATTACAATTTTTTAGGACTATAGTTATGAAAATTATGAAATTTTTCATATTTTAGTAAATAACTCTTCTAAGGAAAGATGTCAATGTGCTAAGTAATACCTCATTTTGAAGACGATACTACTGCTAGCAACATGGTAAACTATGTCTGTATGCTGTATACATGCACAGATATCACAGTTTGTTTAGGACTTATGTTATGAAAATTATGTTTTTTTCATATTTTGGTAAATAAATTTGCTAAGGAAGATGTCAACATGCTAAGTAAAACCTCAATTTGAACACAGTATTAGTCCTTACAACATGGTCAAAGAACTGTGTATGTATGCTGTACACATGTACAAATATCCCAATTTTGTAGGACTTAGTTTATGAAAATTCTGATATTTTTTCAAATTGTAGTAAATGACTTTGCTAAGGAAAGATGTCAATGTGCTAAGTACTACCTCGTTTTGAATACAGTATTAGTCCTTACAGCATGGTAAAATAACTGTGCTCATGTGCTGTGCATGTGTACAGATATCACAGTTTGTTTAGGGCTTATGTTATGGAAATTATGAATTTTTTTTCATATTGTGGTAAATAACTTTGCGAGGGAGCATGCCAATGTGTTAAGTAATACTCCATTTTAAAGACAGTATTACTAGTTACAACATGGTAAAAGAACTGTGTCTGTATGCTGTACACATGTACAGATATCAGAGTTTGTTTAGGACTTAGGTTATGGAAATTATGATTTTTTCATATTTTGGTAAATATTTGCGAGGGAGCATGTCACTGTGCCAGTAATACCTCATTTTGACAACTGTATTACTCCTTGCAACATGGTAAAAGAACTGTGTCTGTATGCTGTACACATGTACAGATATCACAGTTTGTTTAGTCTTGTAGGATTATGAAAATTATACATTTGCCATATGTCTCATTATTATGCTCATATCTTTGCAAGGAAGCATGGTGACGACACACATGATGCATCATTTTGAAGCTGACATTGAGCCACACAACTTGTACACTGCTATGTAGTCTCTGTCTGTTACAAGGGATGAGATATGCTTTGTTTATTTATCAATTATAAAAAATATAGTTTTAATCATATTTCTGTGAATATTTCAGCAAAGGAGCATTGCACAGTAATGGTTAAGGTATCATTTTAAAACTGACATTCCTCCAAACAAATTAATCACAACTCGTATGGGTCTACATGGTGCATTTACCAAGATATTGTGATTTGTTTTACCAAAAAGGTAAAAAATATGTATAATATCAGCATTCCTTGGCAAATATTTAATAATGACTTACATACACACTAGCAACATTTACACTGTTGGAAAGGTCATTGTCTTCTGAACAACTTTCACATTTACATTGTTAAAGAGTTATGAACATTTGTTTTCTGTATGGTATTACAAATGGATTATCTGAAAATGATCTCAAGCTGCACTGTTGTAACTATGGTGGAAGTAAGCAGGCAGCATTTTCTGAGCTGCTTCGGAGTGAATGAGTTAAGAATGAGGGCCAGGATAATACCCCTTGAGCAGGTAATGTTGTGTATAACTAGAGTAGAATGTTTGTATGTTCCAGTCTGGAACAGTTACCTAAGTTTCCTATAATGGGTAATCACAGGAGTGTAGTTGAACAAGCAGAAACATTTTTGTACTTATAGTTCAGAGTGAATAGCCCTCTTGGTGTACATGAGGCAATTAATCTGACATGCCTTGTACATACCGGAAGATCGATGCTACATACCTTAGGCATTGAAACTTGTATTTGTATGTATTTGTTAAGATAGGTATACTGGGTTTTATGTGCTGTGTTATCCAGTATAGTGTCATATTGCATATCTAAAAGATACATTGTACTGGCCAAGTGTCATGTGATTTACCTGACATGCTTGTTATAAGGGCCTTGAGTTGAATGTGTATGTTGTTGTGAGGAGGTCTGTTGTGCATGAAAGCGGAGATGAGAGGATGTGAGAGTGAAAATGCAGTTGTGGATCCTCATTATTATGACTCTTTGTGGATTTTCCAGGTAGTAATGTACTGCTTTTGTCTTGGTTTTCACAGGTGACCAGGGTGGTTGGGGTCTTTCCCCAAAACCATCTGATGTCAGTGTCTTTTCAGACTCTGATGATGATGGTGGCCACAGTGAGGCACAGGTAGGGTTGTCAGGGGCTGAATCTGTCCCAGAGGCTGGCATCCCTCTTCTGCCCCATTGTCACTGCACACAGTCAGTATGCCTACACATAACCATTCCTGACAGGCCTCATATATGGGACAGTCAGAGGGTGAAGACATTGAACAGGACAGTGTGGCCACTATGGCATCAGTGAGTGCAGACACTGGCCATAGACAGACAGCTGGCAAGGTCCCACACAGGTGGATTGACAGGAATGCTCATAGGAAGACTGCTGTCCATTCACCACCTGTTGCAGGTGTCACATCACAGGCCACTCGGTGCATGTTTCAGGCCATCATGGAGACACAGGCATGTTCTAAACAGAACACCAGACGTATGTTTAAGGTTATGGATGCAGCACAGTCTGACATCTGTGACTGCCTCCACAGCATTGGGAAACCCTGGATCAGTTCACTGATGTGGTGAATAGACAGTGGACTGAGACAGTGTCTGTCTTGGACCGCATATTGTCTGTGCTGGAATGTGTGGTTGGAGTTGAGCATTGGACCTCTGGACATAGATCAGCAACACCATCTGCTAAGAATCCATGTGGCCACGCACAGTTACACTCCTGTAGTGGCAGTACATCCAGAGCTACAGAGAGGAGTGTGCCACCCACAACATGACATGGCAGGCTATGGGCACATGGTCCTGTGTGGTCCCATGGGGGATACGGTCCCAACAGACAGCAGTCACTGTCAGGTACTAGTACTGCATCTGACCTTGGGCATGGTGGTGCCATTGCAACTCCTGGTGGAGCCAGTTCTCATCTTCAGGGCCGGAGATGGTGAACTGTCAACTCTACCATGTTTGGTCCACAACTGTCCAACATACACACATGTAGGGCTAGCAATGAGCTTGACTGTGTACACGCACACACTCACACACCACTGTCACATGCATATGCACATGCACATGTTACCTACAGACACACATGCACCTCTCTATTCCCCTTTCTGACTCACACACATGCTGTCAACCATTTGGGCCAGCCTAGGCCTCCAGCACCCCTAAACATCACCCTGTGCAAGTAAAGACATCTGTGCCACATCCCTGTCATACTTCCCATTGAAGCAGGAGAATGAAGCTATGTGTCTGATGCTCAGGGTGACTATATTAATTGACATGTACTTGTGTAATGCAGTATTGTTTTACATGCCACTTGTAGTGGTCACCAATATATACTCTATGTTAGCATGTGTCATGAGTATGCAACATACTTTTGTGGACCTTATGTTGTATGATGTTGTACTAACAGTATTGTTACACAATGACAGGTATGTCACAGACCTGTGTATGTTTCTGTTGTAGGAGTCTGAAGAAATAACCTATGGGCACATGCCAGCAGTGAAGTGGCACAGCATGGTATGGCAGCACAGTAGAAATATGACTTCAGCAAGGTACACCAGTATACATGCATGGCTCCATAAATTCACATCTGTATGACATTCTACTAAGGACAATACTGGTGGTCAGCGTACTCATGCATTCACAATTTGTGATAAGGTCTGCTGCAGGGCAAGGTGTGACCTTGCTAGAGTGCATATGCTCCCTATTTGTAGGGAGCATAGTAGATGGATGACTCACTATAAGGGCATTCACCTACTATGTGATGTTAGTACTACATGCTTGTGTGAAACATTTGTCTAGCAGACATAAACACACACTTGAAACTGAAAATGCCTAATGGTACACAGACCTCCACAGTGCAAATCAGCACATGCTATCTGTTTGATTGGCTGGGCAGCTGCCATCTCAACATACAGCATCTGCCTGAGTTCCTCTTAGACTGGGGCAATATGTGCTGGTCCTGTACCGAAGGGTATACAGATGTCTCTAATTGTGAGGTCTGTATGGCCATTGTGCTAGTAATACCATGATATATACTGCTGTAACAGCCTCAGACACAAACATGGCCGCATTCAGGCTAACACCACTTCCACTCTGCATACAGGATATGCCAAGGCACACATATACTGCAAGTTGGCTGTATGTAGATCAGAACACTTTCCTATGTACTGGTACACACTACAGATCACAGCACCTGATACATGCAGCAAAACTCATGTCTGCTAGTACTATCAGTTTAAAACATATAATGCTTGTTGATATAAGCAAGCCTTGTTGTGGCCAGTCATTTGGGGAGGTGAGTGGGCTCATCACCCGCTATAAATTAAATGATGCAAAACCCTACCCATGTCTACTTTAGATAGGTTATCATACGTATGCTATATGGATATACACACGCACCATGGTGGACAGAGTGGGATTAGTACCCCTACCTATCTAGTATTACACACTATAGATCACAGTATTTATTACATGTGCCACAGCTTAAGTCTTGATACTATACTATCATCTGGTAGTCTTAAGTTGGTTGACATCATCAGGCCTTGTAGAGTAGGGCAGTGTGGAAGCCAGCAGCAAGTTATGGGCCCAAAAAGTGCATAACCATTTCAGGTGGATAACCCATGAGGGCATGTCTGTTGTTTTGCAATGGTATAAATATATATATACATATATATATATATATATATATATATATATATATATATATATATATATATATATATATATATATATATATATATATATATATATAGATATATATATATATATATATATATATATACACACACACACACACACACACACACACACACACACACACACACGTGTAGCAAGTAACCTGGCATGAGATTAGAACCTACCTTGGTATTAGACAGTATAGAGCACAGTATTTGTTGAATGAACCACAGTTTAAGTCTTGCTTCTACATTGTCAGCTGGTAGTCTTAAGATGGCTGACATCATCAGGTCGTGTAGCATAGGACAGTGTGGAAGCCAGCAGCAAGTTATGGGCCCAAAAAGTGCATAACCATTTCAGGTGGATAGCCCATGAGGACATGTCCATTGTTTTGCAGGGGTATATATATATATATATATATATATATATATATATATATACGCATGTGGGCACACACACACACACACACACACACACACACACACACACACACACACACACACACACACACACACACACCCCCCAAGTGGCCTGCAGTGAAATTAGAATGCCTAACTATCTAGGCTTATATAATATAGATCACAGTACTTATCACATGCTCCAGTGGCAGAATCTGGTGCATATGTGATTGCAGGTACAGTACTTGTGCATTACACAAAATAGAATTGTGTTGAACAGAATCTGTGGCCTGCAGAGTAATATTGGTTTGTACTTTTATCTGCTTCTGGTATCCTAGCAGTGAGTGTACAGTTACCAGTATGGCCATATGTGGCTGTTTGCAGTTAGATAGGCAACACTGTGGGCATGGACAATGTTCCCTTTCCATATGTGCATTGACACCATTATACATTGCACCACATGGTCACCTGTGTCTGTCTATGTGGTGACATCCAGGAGATATAGGGGTCTGTAGGTAAGTGGATTATGTACTGTTGCACCCTTAGTTTAGATCCTTTGAGCAACATTATGGCTGTGTGATAGTGCAGCTTACTCACCATTATTGGGGCATGTCGGACAATGCAGACATCCACACACATATTTCTCTATATAACAGGGATGTATATATAAATGTAGCTCTGTGTGTGTATGATATGTATATGTGTTCTGTAAATATAAGGGGGAAGTCTATGTATCATTTTAATATATATATATATATATATATATATATATATATATATATATATATATATATATATATATATATAGATTTATATATATGTATATATATATATATATATATATATATATATATATATATATATATATATATATATATATATATATATATATATATATATATATATATATATATATAGATATAGATATATATATATATGTATATATGTATATTTGACACTGCATAGTGATAGATATACTATGCATGTATGAGAGAGTTACTGACAGATGGATATATATATATATATATATATATATATATATATATATATATATATATATATATGTATATGTCTGTATGTATAGACATTTATACATAATATGGCATGTCAATGAAGGACCAGCAGAATTGTGCTCATTTTTACTAAGTGTATGGGCATGCCCAGTGGGACTGTCAGTACTTATAATGTGACTCTAAGCCACACCTACTTGTATTCCAGTCTGGGATTTTGTATGTTACAGACATTAACATCCACCTCTGTTTCTGCAGTGCTACACTTCACTCACAATGTCCACGGCATTCCACAGCTGTCTGCTGTACTAAATATGTGACTGGGGTTGGTAATGTTACATCACCAACAGACTAACAATATGCATACCTCTCAACTGTCCTGATTTTCACAGAATGTCCAGTGTTTTGTCCCATATATTTGGTCTGTTCCTCACAGATTTGTAGTCTTCTGGTGCTTTATTGAATGTTGACATCAATACATTCTACTTACTACAGACAAACAATTGTGTGTCAGACTTTATATCCATCAGAAAATATGTACTACTGCAGCACCTTTCCTTCCAGCAAGGTTTATGTGACCAATATTTAAACTCTGTCCCTGTATTTGGGCCTTTGTCCCCCCAATCTTTCTGACTTTGTCCAGATTTCTTGTACTGAGAGGTTGGGAGGTATGGCATTCTGTGAAAGCACCAACATACTACTACCTCACATGTAAAAGTTACTAATTCCAGATTAGAACCATCAATACCATCACCCATGCTAGCTTCTCTAGTCCACTGAGCCACACAGACAGAGAGGGGTCATCCATCACACAATCAACAGCATACATATGTACATTGTAATCCTGCATGAAGAGAGACATACAATGTGTGAGTGCTATCTATGTTACAGCCCTGAGATTGCCTGTTCCACTGCTATACCATAGCTGATTTTTCTGTTTAAGCAGTTATATGGGTACACCGCTATGTTGGGGGTGGGGGAACAACAACACATGATCAGCTTAGGTAGGCAGTAGTCCAAATATCATGTGTGCCCATTGTTTAACATATCCCTTGCCTGATTTTATTTTATTTATTTATTTAACATTTGTTAACCGGGAAAGTCTGACTTGGAACAAAGCCAATTTTCAGCAGAGGCCTGGGGAGATAGGCTCCAGATGCATGCCTTTGTAACGTGGGAGGAAACTGGAGAGGAAACCCACACAAATGCAGGGAGGACATGCAGACTCCACACAGAAGGCACCCCAGCCGAGAATTGAATCAGAGAACCCCTTGTTGTGAGGCAACAACACTACCACTGCACTACTGCTACTGTCAGCCCAGGATGAGATATTCCATTCATGAGTCTAGTGAGTATTAAAATTAACATACTATTGAAATTGAACTGGGTATGTCACCACTATACTATATTTTCTTCTTAAAAAGCATCAGCCCTATTTTATTATATGTATGTAAGGGGGTAAAGTGTCAGTCCTGATGGGTGTCATCATCCAGGAGTAGTGATAACTGTCACGGCTGCCAGCTTTGTTTCCACTGGGTAAACATTCAAAGTTATTGGACAGACTGTCTGTTCAGTTAAGTTACTTCCTTTGTGGACACCAACATGGTTCTCTGCCTACACGGAGGGCATGTACACTGCGGCATGCCATGCAAACATGCTAGGATTATTTAAAAAAAAGAAAATATTTTAATATATTTACTGCAACTTTTGGAACACTGTGTGTGCTCTGTCATTTCTGTCTATCTACATACATTTTTACAGCCCGTTTTGTCTCTCTACAGTTCTGTACACAGAATTTATCCATGTACACTATGAACACTGACACAGGGCCTGCAGACCTGCCTATCTGCTTGCTGGATCGCTCAAACTGCTTCATTTACATGAGATTCACTTCCGCCACCTTCATGAGGCGATTTGCATGTCATGGAAGTTTCCTTGTTGGCTAGCTCATACACGTCACACAGCAGCGCTTAATGAATCTAGAAATGTAAACGCCCATGTTGGTAGCATGACATGATGCCTACATGGTAAAAAAACATGTAGGCTTTATTAAGTTCCCCCTTACATGTAGATAGTGTATAAGTATATGTGAGACATCACCTCTGTGGACTAATGATCTTACCCAGCACCTTTTTGTTGCTGAAAGCCTATTACTGCTTGGGTATTTCATGCCACTAGTTCAGTCTCTGAATGTCTCTCTCTCTCTCTTTTTTTTACAAATGTTACATCGACTCTGGTCCCTTTACTAAGACTCCTGCACTTGGTGTCATATTTTGGTAACCCAGGAGTATCAGTACTTGTCAGATACATTTGGGAAGCATGGCCAGGCTTAAAAAGGCCCAATGGACTTATAAACATATGAATCTATACACTTCATGCAGTATTCAACCATAACTTTCTGTTGCATTTTGTTATCTGGTTGTTCATTTTTTTTTTCAGTTATTGGTCAGCTGATGTGCCAAACACAGCATGAACCAGACCTCCCTGACTTGTAAACTTTGTTTATCTACCATGACCTATTTAGAAGTCAGAACAAAAGTTGTGTAATTCACCCTTAATAAAAGCAAGTAGAAGCCCTCTGCTATAACTGTACTATATTCTTATTGGCCAGTTGACTATCTTTAATTATTTAGTCATCAGTCTCTTGCTACTCACTCTGAGTTGCAACTTAAAGAAATCAGAAAATATACTAGATGTCTCTGCTGCATTAATGATTTATTTACATTACCTGCTTTTTCTGTCTTGCTTCATTCTTTGGATAGCTTGATGATTTCAGACTATGTCATTGTCATCTGCAAAGCTGCATACCTAGAGTCTTGGTTCAACTTATGGCCACTGCTCTCTACTGTTGTGTGCATCTAGCTGCTAAATCCCCACCCTATACTTACACTTTTATTTTACAGTCAACTGCCAGGTTTGCAAATGGATTACAGTAGCATGCCTTTCTACATGACAAAACATACCGTGATTATTTCATCCTTATATTTCATGCCTACTTCAGCTTTTTCCATGGCCATACAGTAACTATTCACCAAACAGTTTTTACCACTGCATATTTATAAAATCCATCAACATCTCCACTGCCAGCAAGACAATGAAATCAAATATGCGGGTGGGAGAAAAAACTCTAACCATCTGTGCAAAGGGCTGACACTCTTGCATTCTTTATAGGCAAATTAATAACTCTGTGATTGTTGTACTGCAAGGTAATTTACATGTGTATGTTACATTTCAGGGGTTAAGAACCCTGACTCACGGCTACAAGTTTTGTTCCTGTATAGAGTTTGCCTGCTTTCCCATGTGGGTTTCATCAACTACTCCTGTTTTCTATCCCTCCCAAAAACACACTGATTAACTGACTATAGACACACAGACACACACAGACAGATGCACAGACATGTGCACACATTTTTTAAAATTATCTTTGCCCTGGAAACTCAGGTTATGGCTAAAAAAAGAGTAGACCGGTTTACTTAGCCAGTTAAGAAACAAATATATTTAGAAAGTAATGTTGACTAGGGCAAGTTAAATTAATATTCATAACCAGCATTTTCTTTGCAGAGGCCAGTTACTCACACACCTGTGAGAAGCAGTACTCAATGAAGTTTTCACTGGACACTCACTCTGCTCCTCTTTTTATTCTGCTTTTTCCTTACTTTAACACTTACAGTTTATCCAGCTGGCACCAGAGCTTGTATGTGTCAGCAGCCTGCACTTCTTAAGTTTTAGTTTGCACATTAATGAATATAAATTTAACTTGCCCTAGTCACACCTGTGAAGGAGATCATATGGCCATAACTGTCCCAAGTACATCATCTGGTCTTTTTATCTGTCTCCATCGTCATGCACAAGCCCTAGCCCTGACTCTGCTTCAATGAAAAAAAATAAAGATAAATACAGTTTGTATATATATATATATATATATATATATATATATATATATATATATATATATATATATACAGAGAGTCAGCTTCTTGATATTTTATATTAGCAATAACTGGTACTCTGCTATCATTTACCATCTGCCTGTTTTCATCAAATTTTACATCATATTCCTCAGTTTATTAAATTATGCTTGCTATTTTGCTACATGTTTGCAGAACACAATTTTTTTCTTTCTTAGTATGTTAAACTTTGGTAAATGTGAGTTGTTTTCACAGGTATTAATCATGAATCATAAATAAGAACTAATGGCCTCAAATACTGCATTGAGGCACATCCGTGACTGATATTCTAATAAGCTAACCCTAATGTGTGACTCCTGTGTTATGTAATTAAGGATCAAGACTGATGTACAGCAAGAACTGTATCTTTCTCTGAGATGCACTGAAATTGAAATTACTGCTTACAAGCAGCAGAGTTGGGTTGGACACAGCCACATCCAGTCCCACCCCCACCCCATGCTGAGGGGCTGTAGAGGGGCAAAGCCCTGATGCAAAAATGCGTTTTAAGTACATTTTTATATTCTTGATGTTGATTATTTGGAGAAAATGTTTCTATTATGTAACCACAGTTATGAGTGTTGATCATATAAGAGTTTTATTAATGTAATGGAGGTTTTGCCAAAACAATCATTTAGTTCACTGGCTAAACCTAACACATTGATGACAGATGTCCTTCAAACTGAGTCTCACTTGCCATTTGATCACTTTATTCTACTAAGAGGTGTATTTAATCAGTTAAAACTATGTAATTTATCAGTGTAAGTGGTGACATTTTCATTCCTCACTACTGAAAACTGAAAGTGACAGAAATATTGACCAAAGTTCACAAACTGGTCCTATTTACTAGAACATCGAATACATATAGATTTATAACAATTTACATTTTATGAAAGGGATGATTGTAACATCACTTTTGATTATGGCCCTTCCTGCTCTAATATAAAAATGACACATTTTAACATATAAAGAGGAAAAAAATTAAAACAAAATTAGGGGCATTCCTGAGACTCAAGGACTGTTGAAAGATATACTGGAAAATCAAGATATTTTCTATCAGCATCTGCGAATTTCCTACTTATTATGACCTAATCCATTTTTCATCCTACCACATATGGGTAGCTTTGATCCGAAAACAATAGATGACTGGCCAAATAGAAGCTGTCTACCACCATTAAAAAAATATGAGTAGTTTTCACCAATCAAAATACCTTATGGTCCAGCTAAAGATCATCTCCATCCTTACTTTTTCTTAGCTCCTGTCAGTATGTCTGGTGAGATGACTTCTAAAGGTCTGTACTACTAATGTCCAGAGGGATCTCCTAAATGCTTTATCTCATATGGGTCCCCTCAAATTATCTATGATATGATCCCAATTATTCTCATTAGGTGTTATACATAATTATCGACCATGGGATGGCCAAGGCCAATCACCATCCAAATGAGATAGTTTAATTTGAAAACAAAAAGGGAAATTGACTAGGCTAACACCCACAAGGGCAGATACCCACGTACTTGGGTCTATATCAGAACATCAAAGTATTAAAACTTCGAATGTTTTGATATTGAACACTATTCAGTGAACGCTAAGAATAGCAAAGCTGCAGAACAGCAAATTCTTTCCTCAGGAAAGAATTTGGTTGGCCGTTTCTGTGGCTTCGCTATTCTTAGCGCTGTGGTAGAAAGTTACAAGTTGGGTTCGGGTAAGTGTACGATTGTTTGTACGTTAGGGTTAGGGGTGGGTTAAGTGAGTTAGGGTTAGGGCACGGGTTAGGTGTGTATGCGATAGTGACAGACTTTAGGGTTAGGGGTGGTTTAAGTGAGTTAGGGTTAGGGCGTGGGTTAGGTGAGTGTGCGATAGTGACGGACCTTTGGGTTAGGGTTTGGGTTAAGGTAAGTGGGTAGATAGTAGTGTATGTTTAGTTTAGTGTAGCGTTAGATGTAGCAATTTAAGAGTATGTGTGTGGTTGCTGTTTGTTTGATGTGCTCGTGTTGTGTGTATGTGTTTCGGAGCAGCGAATTTTTTCCATGGGAAAAAATTCACTGTTCTGAATGTTCGATATTTTCATGTTTAGATGTTTTGGGGCCAATGAAATAGCGTTCACTATTTTCATCTGTTGATAACATGATATAAACGTTAGTTGTTGTGTCCTTCAGCTTTTCCCAGTTAGGGGTCGCCACAGCAGAACTCCGGTCCACTAATGATTGGCAGTAGATTTTTACATGCTGAGTTGCCAGCTCTGAAGCACAACCTTCAACAAAGGTACGCCCATTCATGCATGTCTCCACACAGAAGACGCTCTAGCTGAGAATCGAACAGGACAACGTCTTACTATGAGGCAAAAATGTTACCGCAGCACCACCACCGCAGTATGATATAAACGCTAGTACTTACCTATAAACCTATGTTGCTGTGTCTACTGCTTCACCAGCTGTAATGCATTTGAATGTCCCACAGATAGTATGCACAGTCTTACTCCTTATAGATCTCCACTGCATAAAAATGATGATCTCATCCTGACTGGAAATTACTACACATTTCCACTCATCCTCATAATGTAATGAATTATATCAGGCAGCACGGGCTACACAAAACAGCAAACCTCTAATGACTGAAAAAGAGCAAGTGTGCAAAACACTAAAGCACCACAAAGAGCAAATCACAAAACTTTGAATACTTATCTCCTAATAAATAAGACCTGTATCAAAAGTCCCAGCTATAAAACCCAGAACAATCACTGCTGGAATAGTGGTACTGTTAGGAAAGGGCTTTTAATAATGTAATGTCATGTAATGTGTAGGGTTGGGGTTAGGGACAGGGGTAGGGTTAGGTTAGTGCTCTTGAGTAAACAGGGTAGGGTTTGGGTTAGGGATAGCACACATTAGTAAGAGTGAGCAGGGGGAGCTTCATCCCCATGCACCAATTTACTCATGTCTATTACCCCTAATGTTAGGCTATTGCTACCCCTAGCCCCAATACTATACTTGACATTATGACATTACTAAATTCCATTTCCCTAACAGTATCACTAAATAAGACACACAGACAGACATATATGCTTCTCTCATTAGAATGCCACTAGCAAAGCATAACACAAAATGTATCCCCTTCCCTACCCCTTACTCTAACCCTATCCCAAAAGATACTTGTAAATATACACTAACCACTATAATGTGTTCTTGCATGTTTTCACAACCACCACCATTTCAGTCAGATATTTATTCTCCTATTTACTCCTACTTGCCTATACTATATAAAACTTAAATGCAACCTTATTATATTCACACCCATGAGCATTCACTTGTATGTGCAGTCAGACTTTTTTCATCCACATAAACTGTTCTACCAATGGAGTATCTACCTGTTTGATTGCAAACATATTGGAAGGGATCTTTAAAGAGATCAGTGCATTAGCAACTTCCTACTGTCAGATACATTGTGAATTTTGCAGACATCAATGTACTGAGTGACTCTACACCCCTATTCCTATTTCAAAATTATCCAAGCCAGCTACTGCTTTGCAATGCTTCCTGCCTCAATACTTTCCACTTTAGGTAAAATACTAGAAATAAGTATCTACAACCAAATTACTGCTTATTTATATCAATACCATCTTCTATCCAGGAACTAACATGGATTATATTCTGGGCACAGCACCATAAACGCTTCTTACTCCCTCACAGATGACATCCTATCCAATATGTACAAAGACAACTTCACAGGAGCTATCTTTATTGACCCCACAAATGCCTTTTATTTAATTGACCATAATTTACTATTTGACAAACTGATTGAAATAGGCATTAGTGACCGGGAAAAACCTTGTTTTGTAGACTTCCTCACCAATAGACCCTTCAAGGTGAAAGTAGGCACCACCAGCTCTGAAACAGCTTCTATTACAAAAGGAGTGCCCAAGGATTCAACTTTAGCCCCTGTGCTATTGTCCAGATTTATCAATAGACTGCCATCTGATCACTCTCAGATACCTCTAATTCTTTCTGCAGTTGACATGGTCATCTACAGATCAAAGAAATCCCACTCTATTATACAAACTCAGCTCCAACATTATCTCCAAATCCTTAAACAATGGCTAATAGGCCAGAAGTGTATACTCAGTTCCTGAAAAACAAAAACAATGGTATTTGGAACCAACCAAAAAAATAGCCAAAGCACCCAGCATCCTTAATATTAAAGATATTAACAATACCACCACAGAAACTACCACATACTTCAAATCCCTAGGCATTTGGCTAGACAAATCTCTTAACTTTCAACTACAATTCAAAACACATCCAAAAAGATCAAGGGGGAATTTAATAAAGCCTACTCTGACTTATTTTCCATGCAGGTATAGTGGCACACTGCTTACATGAAAGTAAGCAGGTGTGTGACCCAGTAAACAGAGATCCAGGAAGCAGTTAAGAAGTCCCGCAGACCCCATGTTGGTGTCTGTATTGTACACGGAAATATTCTGTGTACAGGATGTAAAAATAACAACAGGAGCCATAAAATAGCAGGTAGATGAGCAGAAATAGTATAACAGAGGAAGAAATGTGCAAAACTATCCACCGTGTGTCCAAAACGAAATGGAAATTAATGTAAAATAATTTTATTTTTTTAATAATCTGAGTATGTCTGTGCAGCACACCACAATGCGCAAACATGCTGTTATGAAAAATAAAAAATAGTGTAAAAAACAAAGTTATTGGCATGTGACAGTAATGTATTATAGGACCATGTGTGGAGTATGTACAATGGTAGAATGGCTCTGTTACTAAGGAGGCAGCACCTGGAACCGTGTTGTTTCCAGGTTGTGTGCACAGATTCCCTATGCAAATGAGCTGGGGTTACTGAATAGCACAAATAGTTATCCGTGTCCACAGATCTCATCTGTGTAGGCACAGAACCATGTTGGTGTCTGCAGAAGAGGTAGCTGACATCAAAAGGGGAGTGTCTTAGGACTTTTAAGCTCATTGGAGCTCAGCTGCACCTGTTTGTGCAGTGTGGCACTCTGCTCAGCAGGGGGTGTGTACAGTGTCAGCTAAGCTTTGTTTACCTTCGAGCCGCATGTTTAATTAGGTCTGCGCTTTTTTGCGTGGCATTCCACTGTGCTGAGCATGACCTTTCATGCATACACTGAGTGCTGAGCACTGTGTACCTCTGCCATGCATGTTTGCATGGTTCACCGCAGTGCTCAGTAAGGAAGGCTGTTCAAACAAATTGACTGAGAAAGTCAATGATATCTTAATTACTTATGACCCCTGCTCCACTTAAACTAGGCCCATTAACAGTCCTTAATGGTGTACTTGGCAGGTGGAATGCATCATAGGTAGCCAATCACAAAGGCTGCACCTACAGAAGAGCACTATAAAGGTTGAAGAAACCCTAAAATCTAATTTCACCCCCATACTCTGTACCAGTGGAGTACAGACTTGGGACTTTTAACTGAAGAAATGCTAAGGGCTGCTGCAGGTCTGCAACATATGTATGTGCTAGATGCTGAGGTCAATGCTGCTGCTGCTGACCATAGGCCTAGATTGAGAAGGAGTGTTCAGGACCAGGGTAACCTTTCAGGGGTTACATGAGCAAGAGACTGTAGAGCACTACAGGGTGAACAGGTACATACTACAAGAACTCACTGAGTGCTGCAGACCTCAACTTTGACCCAGATCCAACAGATGGGAACCCATTCTAGTGGAAACAAAGGTATGTGTAGCTCTTAGGATACTAGCTACGGGTATATTCCAAAGACCAACTGCGGACATGATGGTGGTCTCACAGGCATCAGCATCCAGGGTACTCCACCACTTCCTGGATAACATGCTACTACTTACCAGTGAGCACATTTATTTTCTCCTCACCCCTGAGGTGAGGGCCAGCAGTATGCAACATGTCTACCATGTAGCACACTACCCTGAGGTACTGGGTGCCATAGATTGCTCTCAGTACACATCAAGACACCACCCAGTGTGAAGGGTAGAATCTTTGTCAACTGCAAAGGGTATCACTCCATCAACTACCAGGTCATGTACAATGCCCAAGGCATTATCATGAATGTGTGTGCTGGCAGCCCTGGCAGTTATCATGGCTCCCATATCTGGCATGCATCACAGCTGTACTAGATGTTTGCTAGGGGAGACTTCACATAGGGCCATTTACTGGGGGATGCCGGCTATGCAATGGAACCGTAGATGATGGCACCCATCAGAAATGCACACCCACCCATAGAATAATGTCATAATGAGGCACACATACAAACTAGGAACATCATAGAGCATGTGTTTGGGCTGCTGAAGTCAAGTTTCCAATGCCTTGATATATCTGGTGGAGCCCTGCAGTACTCTCTAGCCACATGTACACACATGTTCACAGTATGTACCATGCTACACAACATTATCCTGTGGAAACAGCTGCAGCAGGATCAGCAAAGGGAAGGGATACTATACAGCCCCCAAATAGTGCCTAGGTCACCACAGTCACACACACACAGGGGGACTCCAAGAAGGAAACTCCTGAGGTTGTCCCTGTAGGCAGATGTAAACATGCCCAGTATGCCCTGGCCTTGGCCAAGAGACAATGCATAACACATGCACTGACAACCTAGGCCCCTAGGGACTGACACCTTAATCTGACTCACATACATATTAGTAAACATGATGCCAGCCAGCCCACACAACCTGTACCTAACCATGTACTGGCTGTATACTGCATACATCAGACCGAGTCACCCCCAAACTACAGGTCTTACAAATGGTGCAGTTGCAAGGTAAGTCACACACTTATATACCACTTGTAAGGAGTACTATAATATGGAAGCATATGTATGGACCTGCCTCATGTATGCAGGGGACTATAGTGGGCTACTGGTCTACTTGGGAAGATCTAACAGCCAACTGGGGCAACAGATACTCTGTCCAATAGTATGTGCTTCATAATATGCACTAGGCCACATGGCTGAAAATTCCACTGCATTATTCAAGGGAGTTGGCTAACAGTGGGGTATCACAACAGTCGCGCAACTGTCTATACCAGCAGAGCATGGGCTTGTTGTCCCCCTCCCCCAACTCATCAATGTGCCCATAGAAATGCTGTAGCAGTATATCTGCAATTACATATCATCAGGCCACCCAATTCCAGGGCTGTGACATAAAACCTGGCCACACCTTCTATGTCTCACATAACGCAGGGGTTGCAATGTATGTCTGTATGCTGTTGATTGTGTGATGAATGACGCATCCCTGTCTGGCGGCCTGTGTGGCTCAATAGGCTAGGGACATTAGCATGGGTGATGGTGTTGATGGTTTGAATGTGGCAGTAGCCACATCGTTTGCATGTGAGGTAGTCATATGGTGGTGTCCCCACAGACTGTCATACTCCTCACTCTGTTACTGCATGAAAGCTGGACAAAGCCAGAGGGAATGGGGGGACAAAATGTCAAAACTAGAGACAGACATTCAGATGCTCAGATTCACCTAGAAGGTGGCTAGTATAAAAGCAGGTTGTATCAGTAGAGAATATATGAATGATATAAAGTCCAACACTCAACTGTTTGACTGTAGTTAGTACTATTCACTGACTGCCTTATAGAACATTTTACTGGAACACCACAAATGTATGAGGAACAGGCCAGACATATGAGGTGAAATGCTGGACATTAAGAAAAAACATGCACTGTAAGAGGTATGCAGACTGTCACCCTGTATGTGGTGTTACATCATGTACCCCAGTCACATATGAATTATAGTACACAGATGGAGAATGCCATAGACAATGTCAGGGCAGTGCTGTACTGCGGAAACAGGTTCAGCTGCTAATGTCTGTAGCACACAAAATCCCACAATCACAAAAACCTCTGGCCTGGAGTCACCTTGTAAGTACTTACAGTCCCACTTGGCATGCTCCTACACTTAACTAACTTGAGTGCAATTCTGTTGCCTCTTCCTCACAAAGACCTGCTATGTGGAAATACATCTGTACATACAGACAGCTAATGCTACAAATCTGTCTGACAGTATTCCCCTCCCGCATGTGTAGTGTATCTATCAGTATGTACCCCATATACATATAATACGTATATATATATATATATATATATATATATATATATATATATATATATATATATATATATATATAGCTATATATTACAATGATACATAGACTCTCCACATATATCTACAGAAGTCATATACATAAAGTACATATACAGCAACATAGCAACATTTATAGGAATATCCTTGTTATGTATATATGTATATATATATATATATATATATATATATATATATATATATAGTGTGTGTGTGGGGGGGTGAATGGATTTCCCCACATACACTCAGAATGCTGAGGTTATCTGCACTCACACATCAAAACAGTTGCCCAAAGGAGTCAAACCAACACCACAACAGTACATAATCCACTCACCCAGAGACCCCTCTGCCTGTAGAATGTCACCTTGTAGACAAACACAGGTGAGCAGGTGTTGTACTGTACAATGGTTCAATGTATGCCTTGGACAGGCCATATTTTTCTGGCCACATGTTTGCCTATCTAACTGCAACCAGCCACATATGGCCATACTGCTAACTGTACACACATAGCAGGGATAGTGACAGGTATGCCACTCCTAGGACACAAGATACAATAACAGTACCAAGCAATATTGCTCTGCAGGCCACAGATGCTGTCTAACACAAAGCTACTTTGTGTACTCCAGTAGTACTGTGCCTACAGTTACATATACAACAGATGCAACATGTGGCACATGTGATAAGTACTGCGAGCTATACTGTGTAATTGTAGAGATGTAAGAGTTCTAATCTCACACCAGTCAACAGTGTGTGTGTGTGTGTGTGTGTGTGTGTGTGTGTGTGTGTGTGTGTGTGTGTGTGTGTGTGTGTGTGTGTGTCCATGCAGCACTACAGACAAGCCTGTATGGGCTATCTCTGTGCAATGATTATGCATTTTATGTCCCTGTGACTAGCTGCTACCCTCTACATTGCCATCCTGTATAAGGCCTGCTGATGTAATCCACCTTAAGAGCATTGGCTGATACGCTAATATCAGATAAATTCTGTGGCACATGTGATAAGTACTGTGAGCTATAGTGTGTAATAGTAGATAGGTAAAGGTTCTAATCTCACATCAACCAACTCTGTGTATGTGTAAATATATCTCTGTGCAGCACTACTGACATGGTCTTATGAGCTATCCCCGTGCAATGGTTATGCACTTTTTGGTCCTGTGACTAGCTGGTGGCCCAAATTGCCCTCCTATACATTACCATAACTGGTGTCTGCTACTTGTCTGACCTAGACACAGGATATTTAAGCATGTCACCTCCATCACCACACCTTCTAGATTTGTAAGTTCAGATTACCCAGGTGAAATGTGGCCAGGGTAGCAGACCTTATCACAAACTATGAATGCATCAATATGCTGACTGCCTCCATTGTCCTTGATGCACTGTTCTACACATATGCATCTAGGGTGCCATGCACGTATACTGCTGTACCTTGCTGTCATATTTCTGCTCTGCTGCCATGCCATCCTGTGCCACTGTATTGCCGCCATGTGTCCATAGTGTATCCCCTCAGCCTCCTGGAACAGAAACATACACATATGCATGACACAACTGTCATTCTGTAACACTACCATCAGTCCAACATCATGCAACAAAGATACACAAAGTGTGCTGTGTAGTCATGACACATGCCTGCATACAGTACCTGTAGTAGTCCACAACAAGTGGCATGGCAAAACAATACTGCACCACAAGTACATGTCAAGTGATATATACACACTATGCATTAAACACATAGTAGCATTGGCCTGCATCAATGGCACAGATGGCAGGCATGTGGCACAGTTATCATCACATGCACAGAGTGTGGTGTGGGGGTGCCAGTGGCCTAGGCAGTGCCAAACAGTTGACAGCATGTCTGTGAGTCTGTAGGGGTGCGGATTAAATGGGCCATGTAGGTGACCTGCATGTGATAGTAGTGTTTGAGTGTGTGCGTATACACAGTCAAGCCCAGTGCTATCCCTACACATGTGCATGTTGGACAGCTGTGGACCATACATGGTAGAGTGGACAGTTCACCATCTCTAGCCACAAACACGGGAACTGGCTCTGCCAAGAGTAGCACTGGTACCACCATGCCCAAGGCCTGATGTGGTGATAGTACCTGATGGTGACTGCAAAATGCTGGGGCTGTGTCCCCCACAGGACCACTCAGAACCATGTGCCCATGGCTTGCCACATCATGGGGTGGACAGCACACTTCCCTCTGTAGTGCTGGAGGTACAGCCACTACAGAAGCATGGATGTGCATGACCACATGGACTCTCAGCAGATGGTTTTGCTGCCCTACGTCCATGTGTCCAACACCCAACTCCAACCAGATGTTCCACCACAGACAATGTGCAGTTCAAGATGGACACTGTCTCAGCCCAATGTCTGTCCACTGCATCAGTGAACTATTCCAGGGTGTCCTCAATGCAATGGAGGCACTCATGAGTGTCAGACTGTGTTGCATCCATAACCCTAAGCATCTGTCTGGTGTTGGATTCAGAACATGTCTGTGCCTCCATGATGGCCCAAAACATGAGCCAAGTGACCCATGATGTGACACCTATAACAGTTGGTGTAACCTGTGGAACCTCACCAGTTCCCTGGCTATGGCCAGTGTCTGCACTCACTGACACCATAGTTGCCACACTGTCCTGTTCAATGTGGCCACCCTCTGACTGTCCAGTATCTGTGGCCTCTGGAGACTGGGTATGTAAGGCATACTGACTGTGTGCAGTGATGATAGAGGCAGAAGAGGGATGTCAACCTCTTGGACAGATTCAGTCCCTGACAACCCCACCTGTGCCTCACTATGGCCTCCATCATCATCAGAGTCCAATGAGACACTGATATCAGGTTGTGAGGGGGATAGACTCCATCCCCAGTCACCTGTGAAAACCAAGATAAAAGCAGTGCATTATTACTTGCACATTTATGCATTGTAATCCACACAGACTCATACAAATGAGGATCCACAACTGCATTACCAGTCATACATCTTCTCATCTCTGCTCCCATGCACAATAGACAACCTCACACCAACATACACAGACAAGTCAAGCCCTTTATAACATGCATGTCAGCCACTTCCAAGTAAAGTCGCCAGTACAATCTGCCTGTAAGGTATGAAATATGACATTATACGTGATAGACCTACACATAAACCCAGTACACCTATCTTGAGAATGATATGCCAGTACTAGTGTCACTGACTGTGGTATATAGCATCTCCCTTTTGTGTTTGAACAGGCATCTTGGAGTAATTGCCTCATGTACACCAGGCTATGTAGCCACTCATAACTATAAGTGCAGACGTGTTGATGGTCATTCAAATACACAGCTGTGACTAACCAGTCTATGAACCATAGTTATCTGTTCCAGAATGTAACATACAGATATTCTACACTGGATAAATGCAACATTTGTACATACGGCAATATGGCAGCCCTTAACTTTCATAGGGTATATATGATCTGTAAAAAACTGTATCACACTTACCAGGTACAGAACCACAGACTTGGGGCACTCCTGATCAACCTATGAAAAGGTGAGCAAGAGGTATTGTCAGCACCACCAAATGTTGCAGCACTATAAGGTAATATGTGAATATACCCACTTATACAATACTTACGGTAATGCTGGCTGTATTGCTGGCATTTTGAGTCTGTGTGCACAACTGTGAGTAAACCCTATCTCTCCCCCCCAATGAAGATAGACCTAACACCCATGTACAGGTATGTACAGCCTGCAACAATGACTGATACAGTATTACACTGGTGAACACAGTAAGTTTACCTGGAAGCTCATCTGTTGCGGACACTGTAGCACCCACCTCCATGATGTATGATGTGATGGATGCCTGGCAGCTGTTATGTGCTCCTAGGTTTGCCAGGAATTCCTCACAGTGGCTGTGAGTGGATGTTTTGTTGCAGGCCATCGACCGGTGGTGGCACAATCCCTGGCAACATCAGCTGCCATTCATCATGCAGCATTTTGCATGTCTGTGGCCTGGTGTCGGACCTGCTCATAGGTCCTGTCCTGTCACCCAATCTTATTGACAAGGTCTGCCCATAATGCAGCTCACTGCTCCTGATTATGCCTCCCCCTGGACAACAGGATACGATGGTGCTGTCTCAGTCCCTCGACTATCATGTCAATATCATGCCTCTGAGAAGGGTGCATGTCTTTGGTGGTAAATGTTTCCTGAAAGACAACAAAAGGGGACCAAATTACAGGACTAAATACATGGACATCCACTATGTACAGATCCAACACACCCATAATAGCCTACACTATCCACTGCTCCCTTAAATGTCATACCCCACAATTTGGCAACACTCTACATTTGTGAATAACACCAAGATAGTAGCAATACTGGGGTATGTACCTGTGTGCCATGACAGATTCTGCTGTATGTTCCAACATCCAGCAGTGCAGTCCACTGTGGTGTGTCCCCTACAGGTGAACCCCCCACTAATATGTCATATGGCCACTGACAGACAATTAACAGTGTGCTATTACAATTGTACGGGGATGGTCCAGCAACACCAGTGTGCCACAATGACTGACAATAGTGCAAACCTGCTGTAGTATATGTTGTCTTTAGGCATCATAACTCTCAACTATACAGATGTTTGCAGAATGTTAGGTTCATAGGTTCATAGGTTCATACTAGGCTATCTGCCCTAGGGCATTTATAAGCCTAGCCAGAGTATGTTTGGCTTTTGCCATCCATTTTAAATTAATTTTGCTATGCCCTGTTTGCCTCAAAGCTGTGGTCATTTTCACACAAACTTGTGGATCTCTGACAAATATTTAAACACTGCTGCTGAGTCTGGGCCTTTGTCCCCACAAAAATTATGGCTTTGTCCTGGTTTCAAGCTATAATAGGTTGACAGGTATGTTTAGGCATAGCGATCAACCAAACAGGGACATATGTCAATAGAAACAGAGACTTAGCCAGAGTATTTCAAGGACATTCAGGAACACTTAAAATGTTAGAACTATGTATGTGAGACAGTGACTGAATGAGGGGACTGGATTACAGTACATTGCTTGATGTTACAGGAGTGTGCAGCCTTACTTGTTGTCACTATATATTATGTGTAATCTACTACCTTTCGTACAACAGCCAACCATTGTGGGAGGAATTGACAGGGATAGAGCTGAGATGTGATTAAAACTCAGGGACAGTTGAGAGGCATGCCTGCAGGTGTGGGACAGCAGATATCACTGTCACATCATTACCATAGATCTAAGACAGGCTTACTGTTGTAATCTCTATTCCCCATACCTCAATCTTCCCATCCACATCCTGTTATATGGAGAAACTATTACATACCTGCTGGAGTGCAATGCTAATTTTTTGAACATTGCTTCTGGTATACTTTTTGAAATCCTCTGTGAGTGAAGTCTCAAACAGAGCTCTTTCTCATAAGCACCTGCTTGCCTTTTTAAGGTACTGCTCATTAGCAGGTAATTTCCTCTGCAACAAACTGTGGCTTAGAATTGCTAATTGCAGACAAAACAGTTGAATTGCACTATCACTGGCTAATGACATGCCACCACTGTGCAATATATATAAGGCCTTCATGTAGACCTGGTCCCCATTCTTAGTTGTTCAGATGGGCATCACTGAGGTGTGGAGAGTATAGCATCGCAGAGGGTAGATATCATAACTGTCAACTGTATAGATTTATGGAGTATGTCCACAGTTTTGCCTCATATGTGTGGCCTGTGTCCTATGACATAGTGGTCATGTGGCAGCTCACTGAGAAACATTGTGGGTTTAGGTCAATAAGGAAAGAGACATACTTGAGTGTCAGACTTCATATCGATCGGAATATGCATGCTAATGCAATAACTGTTAATCTATCAACCTACAATCCTTGTAGGGGCAAACTGTTACACATGTCCCTATCTTTGGGCCTTAGCCCCCACTCATTAAATCTGGCTGTGTCCAGACCCCTTGTTCTAGGGGGTTGGGAGGTATGGTAGGTCTGTAGCAGCTACCTTTACATAGAGCTGTGTATGCTACAGGCTGCAGCTGCTGCAGCAGCCTAGCACACATGGGGTGCATGTGGACACTTTTGAGGACAGCAAGCTGTATGTGTAACTGTGTCAGATGTGTCAGCCCTGTCGTTATGGCAGAGCCAGGGTAAGGGTACCCTGTACAGTGTGATCAAGGCATGTGATTAAGGTGCATCAGTTATGCAATGGTGCCAATAACAGAGTAGTAGGCAGCATATGGTTGGGCTATATGGATATGTGCAGTTTGTCCCTACCTGCAGGCCTCTGACTTGCAAAACTGGGTAGCAGTTCATTAACTAGCAGTAACCTGTGCTGATTAGGATTGCATGACTCAGTCATTACTTGCTGTCTTCACAAGACTGTAATTGAACTGCAACACAAAACTGGATTTGAACCCAGGACTGTGTGTGGCAAAATGTACTGCATAAAAGGCATTTACCAGACTGCACCACTGAGTCACTGCAAAAGCATGTGTATTTGCAGGATATATGTGCGTATATACAGGCTGTGACACACATTTCTAAATCCATCAGTATGTGCATGGCTTTACATGGCTATATTTCTGCACCAGGGTCCCAGTTGTGCATGTAATTTGCCATTGCTACCTTAGCAGGTATCTTTCCACAAGTTGCTGATTAAAGGACATGTATACCTGCTGTCACAGGCCTTACTTACTTCCATTGTTATGTCTTTGGCTGTCTACTGGTGTATTATTGCACCACAGTCCAAGGCACACTCCCATTTTTCCCATTAGTTTTTATTTCAGTTACATGTCTAATGACACTAGGTGGCAATCAGTAAATTTTGCTGGAAACACCAGTTGGCCATCAGATCTGTGTGGCCTGGTGGGTTAATGCAGTGGGCCTAGGTTCAAAACTTGGCAGAGGTGTTCATTTTGTGGATGGGTCAGACAATGGAATAAACATATTTAATCATTAAAGCTAAATTAAGCATAGCTAAGTGAAGCGGTAAGGCACAGGGCACTGCACTGCTTCACATAGCTCCACGTAGATCCATGCTAAAAATATATAAAGAAAAGAAAAAGGGGGTGATAGGAAAGTGGTGAAATGGGGTCAAGTAGTGGAAACACTTTGTGTAAAGCAGGTGGGGATGTGCAGGAAGGGTGTAGGAAAGAACCATAGCTATCCATTTCTTGTGCAGCAACAACTGCGCATTTTGACAGATTTTATAGATGAATTTGGACTCTCAAACCCCATAAAGAGGGGTGAGGACAACATAAATGTTGTAAAGCCTGTTGGACCAAATTAGTCATGTTCAGTGGACATGTACAAAATGGAGAGCTATGTATGGGTCATTTTTTTTGTGGGACAGGTACCCATTTTTTTTTTATAAGGAGAGAATGGAATGGTGGGGAAGGGTTATAGGTATGTATGGGGAGATAAGTTGGGCAAGAGAGTATGCATTTACAGGCAGACAAGACAGCAGACATGGGCATGTGTGACACATGAGGGGGGTAAAAACCTTGGAAGGGGTGGGTGTTGTGGACTCCAGGATGTACATACCTCCAGATGACAGCAGTGTGACTCATGTCCAAACCTATGGGACAGTCAACAGTGCTCCTTCACTGCCCCAAAGGTGGCTGTGCTGGAGGCTGGGCACCAAGGCTAGCCTGCCCCACCAAGTGGGCCAGTGTGCCATCAATCTGGTGCAAGTGATGATCATAAGTCCAATGAATGATCTTGTGCACCATGGCCAGCAGTTGCTCTTGAGTGACTGCAGCCCTTCTGCCAGTGCTCCCAGGTGGAGGCCAAGTCCGTCCCCTGAAGCAGTTCCACCCGATGCAGCAGGTGGTGCAGGGGCAGCAGAGGGAGAACCACCGGCTTGGGTCCCAGATGTGCTAAGACTCGGTGTCACTGCCAGTTGAGGCAAGGTAGCTGGATCAGCAGTAGCTATCCTACCCTGATGTGCTGTGGTGGCAATAAGTATAGGTTAGTTATGAACAAAACATTGTTAGTAATAACTGCATGCCAGAACAGTGGAAATAATCCAATTACATATCAATGCATATTATGTAAAGCACAACAATAAATTACAGGACAGTCAGCATGTTAACAGCATGCCAGTAACAGTTACAGCATAAGGCCAACAAAATTCAACAAGATATGTTAATATCCAACCATTATGATACATAACAACAATAAAACCCATGCCCCAAAATGCAGTTAATTTAGCAACATATGTTAATAGTAACCCATAACCAATGGATAACAATAATAAATAAATGAAGATAAGGGGTGGTGAGAGAGAGGAAAACAGTCCATTAGCACCATTATAGGCTATTTACTTGACAACAGTACTACTCTATGGGTCTGTCTTTTCTTTATTTGTACAAGCCCCTATAGCTGCTGTAGCACATACATTCTTCTCAAGCTATTCGCATGGAACAGTATGGGCCAAGCAGTAACAACTGCGGGTACACAACTACACAGAACACTTGCACATCAGGTGGACCTATATAACTACCAAGGTGTTCTGTGCACTGATGGAGTGACAGTTTGCAATTTAGGTAATTATGTCTATGGTAATCCTGAGACAGATGGATTACGCACTACTAATTGCATTATGTGACAGCACGACACTTGAGAGACATGTATGTGTACAGTACAGAAATTAAACAAATATCATGCCTTGATTAGCAGTCATGGGGATAGAACCCAATAGTAGTGACTGCAGAGGACATCTGCATGAGATGTATGAACTGGCTGCAGCAACTTTTAACAGACACTCCAGGCATACAGCCATACCAAGAGTACACATTTTATTTATTTCATGTTATTTTATTATTATTATATTTATTATATTTATTTCCTTTATTTTATGCTGTATTTTCACATCCTTGCTAATGATTTTAACAGTCTGTGACATCAAAATACACAATTATTTACTCAAAATATGGGCCACATCACCATTTACCTGTAGTTCCTGTGGAGAGAGAATCTGTAAATATTACGTGACTGATACTATAATATTTAGTGCTACATAGCACTGGATTTGAACCCTGGTCTGTGTGTGGCAAAATGTACTACATAATGATCATGTAACAAACTGAGCTACTGAACCACTGCTGATTACTGCCTGATTGATATTGAACTAGAGCTCACATGGAACCAAATTATGACCTGGTAGTAGTTCTACAGTTTTGTACTAGACTGCAGTGACAGTAGAACACATATGCATGAGTGATAGTAGGTAATCTATACATTAGTATATAGAATGCAGGTGCACACAATATATTGTTCGTGGGTTGAAATATCTGTGAAGTCAACAAACAGTATCAGATCATGGAGTGGGCTATCTCACCCATATATCTTGCTTACCTGCTGTTAGTGGATGACTGAGCATTATGTGAACAATATTGGCCTAAAAACAGTCTTGAACAGTGCTGTATGTGTTACACAATACATTTGGCAGCAATTATATTTGCATTCTACAGCTATTACAGTGTTATACTTGACTACAGCACCTTACCTTACAGCCTGAATACATACAGCTGTACTGTAATGGTTAAAACAAGACAATCCTGATGTACACAATTTACCTTGGTGGGATTGGTATTGGTTCATGTGTTATTGCAGAACAGTTGGCATTATTCATTTCTTGATAAACAGCTCTAATTCTACAGTTATTGCACTACAGACTTTATTGTATATACGTTAATGCAGTTTCTGGTATTGTTTCGAATCTTTATTGCACAGCAGTTGTCATTATTCAGGTCTTGCAATACAGCTCTATTTCCACAGTTATTGCACTACAGACTTTATTGTATATACTTTAATGCAATTAATGGTATTGTTTCAGGTTTTTATTGCACTGCAGTTGGCGTTATTCATTTATTGCACTATAACTCTAAGTCCACATTTATTGCAATGAACATTACTGTATAGACTTTATTGCAGTTAATACTTTACTCTTTTTTGCATATTTCACTACAATTAGCATAATACATCCGTACTCACCACACTCATGATGCAACCTGCCCAAGCGCCCAGCATGCACCTCGATTTTGAGAGCCCTCTCCTCTACAGCTGTTAGGGAGAATCACACTATTATGCATACCAGTTTAGAAGACATTCAGATTAGATATTGACGAAACAGAGGTAAAATTACTTACATACTTGTGGGGCATTCCCTGCCCGAGCTTCTTGGACCCAGGTGTCCAAGCGATCCTCCTTTCATCTCTTCAGGTTATCATTGTGGTGACAACACTGCTCATCTGTGTGGGGGATACCAGTAGCACTGGTGAGTTCCCTTGCCAGCCAGTCCCAGGCCTCCACCTTACTCTCAGAGCCTTGGAAACATCCTGCAGCAGCTGGTCATCATGTCTTTTTACTAGAAGTCCAACCATGACCCTGGACTCCAGAATGTCCCAACGATGTGTCTGAAAGTGTAAACCTTCACCAGCACCTGCCATAGTATCCTTCAGAGACAGAACTCTAATGGATTCTGATGTAGTTCCACATATTAGACTTAATATAGGCTGCTTTACCTCCCTTATACCCCATTGGGCAAATTTTAAAAAAGCACCACATCGTTCAACACCACACATACCAGCTCAGCTGAGCAGAGCAGTGCAAAAACTCACAAAACCATATGTTTAGCAGTGCTTAGCAGTGCACAAACCAGCCAAGCAGAGCTGAGCAATACATAAACATTTTCAGCTGTTGTCATGTTTATGTGGTGCTTAGCAGGTCTTAACAGGTCTTAGCAGAGCTTAGCAGAGTGCAGCACACCATAATTTAGAATAATTAGCATAATTTGTATTTCAAAAATTAATGCTTATTTTCACTTCCATATATTTAAACCCTGAACCTACTGCACATGAGGCTGTAACTCTACCCATTAAGCTACATAGATCTTTGAAATTCTGCCATACCTCTACATATACCTCTGAGCTACCTATAAGCACTGCTGAGCATCATGCCATGCCACGCAAACACAACATTTCAGTAAATAATTAAATGCATCCGGTTTCTATTTTTACATGTTGGGCAGGTGTCTCAGTGCCACTTAGCATTGCTGCACTTCACACCACACCATGGAAATATGCTTTTTAAATTAAAAAAATAAATAACATTGGAATAATACAACTGGATAGTGCAGGCAGTGTCTTACTCATCTGTGGGCACAGTTAGCACTACACTGATTCAGTAACTGTGTTCCTCAGCTCTACCTCGGCAATGCACCATTATTACTATGCATGGAGCTCTGCTGAGGGGGAACCATGTTTACGGTCACTGTAACATTCCATGTAGGCTCTATACTGTGCCTACAAGGAGTTTATTAAATTCTGGGGCAACACAATACTGTTTTGGGTAAACAAGTTTTCACCTCCTCTGTCAAATCACCCAAAGCTTCCATAGGTAAAGGAATACTCTTATTTTAAATCAAATATGAAGTGCCCATAACAGCTGCAGTCTGAAAGAAAAATGCTACCACTTTGCAAATCATCCCCAATAAAATCTACCTGTTCATTACTAGCTCCCCAGTTAATGAGTACCACTGCCTATCGCCAAAGCTAAATGACTCCTGGTACATTTGAAAGCCAACATCCTACCAGGATCATTAATTCACAAAGCCCTTTCTCCTGAGTTGACATCCAGTCTCAGTCATAAACTTTTCACCAAAACCATCACATATAATCTCAAGGATATCTTTCAGTCTCAACACACCCTACTAACTCCAAAAACTGAACTTCATTACACTGATCATGCATTCTGCACCCTAGCACTTCAGACTTCAGACATCTCAAGGAACACCTCTTCACCCAACGTCCAGCTGCGGTCACACATGTCACACTGCATGAGCCCTGCAGCTCTCTCACACACCTTTATCCTATTTCTTCCTTTGTTATCTCATTTTATCATCCCCTCACTAACTGCCTCTCATTCATCCTGCCTCCCTCTTCTCTTTATATCTCTCATACCTCCTCTCCTTTCTACTCCTCTTCCCTCTGCATACCTCTCTCATCATTCTCTGTCTTCTCCCCATGTCATCCTTTCCTGCAACTATTCACCTTCACCTATTCTAATGTCTTCATATTTATTTATTTTGTTTTTTATTTTTATTTTATTTTACATTTGTTTACTGGGAAATTCTGACTGGACGCAGGTCCTTTTTTCAGTAGATGCCTGGAGAGAAAAGCTCCACATCATGTACATGATAAATAGAGATACAAAATTGCAGCAATAGCAAACAACATTACAGGTCGTTGGCTTTAATACAATAACAAGATTTTGATTATCAACAGTATATACAGTAAGTATTGCAAGTTAAAATTGTTTCTTGTCATTTATAATATTAGTAACAAAGTTGTCAGACAAGATTTTAAAGTATGTAAAGATAGCTAGCTAATTCTGACTGTGGTTAGTAGTGTTGGTAGTATACTTGGGTTAAGAGTCTAGGCGGGGGGAGGTAAGGGTAGGGGTGTTAGTCTGGATTAGAACAAGGATAAAGCCAGTGCAAATTTAAGTGGAATTTGAGCTCAGTCTTGAAAAGGCTGCTGGAAGGTAGAGTAGTTATAGAGGGTGGAAGATTGTTCCAAAGTTTAGATATGGTACATGAAAATATGGCTTCTCCTGCTGAGTTTTTGGGTTTGATAACAGTGAATTGATTTTTTTGCTTGATCTTAGGGGCCTAGTGGAGTGATAGGGTTGGAGAAGGGTTTGAAGGGAAGGGATGTTATGGGGGTGGTTAATAAGTTTATTAGTGAGGGTGAGTTGATTAAAGTGAAGGAGTTGTGGGAGTTCTAGCCAGTTTAGTTCTTTAGGGGAGATACAATGACGGCTGCGGTAGGAGGTTCCAGTGGCAAATTTAGCAGTTTTGTTGTAGGTCTGTCTGTCTAGGGTTGGTAAGTATGGGGGATGCATAGAGAAGGGTGGAGATTAGCTGGGAATTGGCTATGGAGATTCTATCCGCTTTGGTTAGGAATTGGCGGCTTCAATATAATGCACCAAGTTTCTTGTGAACTTTTTTTATTGTGAGAGATATGTGGGTGTCAAATCTAAGTTTGTTGTCTATTTCCACACCGAGTAATTTTGGGTGTCCTGATGGAGAGATGATGGTGTTGTTTTTGGCGAGAATGTTGAAATGGGGGGTGTTTTGGGTGGCTTTGGAAAGTTGGAACAGGAGAAGTTTTGTTTTACTTGGGTTGAGTAGGAGCTGAGCGTTGGATAGCCAGCTTTCTACAGAAATATCTCTCTGTATATAATGATATGGTGCTATCCCTGTACCATAAGCCCATAAGCCTTCTCAATCATTATGGCTATATCTTTTCCAAAAATCTCTGCTAAACATAATTCCATTTTTCCATCTATGTTTTGATATTGTAAACTTCTTCTTGAACAAAATGTTGCAGCATATTCTTGCATCTGTAAATATGTTTTATTTATTCCTTATGTGATCCTGTTTACTCATATAAGCCTGCAAATGGTCCACTGTGGTCAGTGCACTACCCCCCAATGAGCAAATATAAAACAACCAATCAATCAATCAATCAATCTAAGCTGGGCCTACTAACCACAAAAGATTACTGGAACTTTTTTTGACCTCTACAAAGCCCTGACAGAGTTGATCTCAGATTCCTACTTCAAAGCTGAAGGAGATTTGCTTATTTGATATTCTTCTTAAAAGTCACCCCACTTAGCTCAGAAATAGAATACATAGTTGGATAAGTGACAGCATGATCTGACACTGAAATAATTTTGGAGCTCAGAATAACTCATTTGTTGGCAAAATGCTATACTCATTTGTTATCTCATTTAAGCACAATTCAAAATTTGATATGGTCATTGCTTTCAAGTCCTTGATTTTACAGTGAACACATATTAGCCTTATCAAAACATATAGATTACATGGTAAGATAGTCCATCCCTAAATTGTCATGTCTGGTTTTGCTTCTTGTCTGCTAATAAATTATTCATTACAAGGGAACTCTCACAGCAATCATTTTGTAGAAATTCTATAGTAATCAGTGATTTGCCAGATGCTTTGTATGAATTTCAGTGCCCCTATTATAAAACATTTGCTTTTAACCTCTCTTCAGAGCACAGTGCTACATACTCTGAATCAATGTTTACTAGCCCTAGCTCAAGTGCGATGTACATTTTGATCAAGTACACTTTTTTCAACATCTTTTTTTATTCTTACGCTTGTAGACTTTTCTCTGCAGTAAGCAGTATAAATGAGCCTATCAAGGATCTATGATCCTCTAGTAAGCTTCTCCATGTGGTTAGAAAGACTAGTGATACTAAATGTCACAAGATGTCTGCCATGGCTGTTCTATGACCATGAAAAAAAAACAAACTCTGCACTGGTTCAAAATAGTACCCTAACAACTCTATCAAAACAAAAATCAAATATTCAAATCTCATCTAAAATTCAAAATATCTTTGGGTGTAATATGGAGTAAGTATGTGAAGGAGGTGATGCATACTCACTATACGAATCTAAGAGGTAAGGAGAAAAACCTAATGAGGACTTAGGTGTGCCACTGACTCTATTTAGGAACATTGCTCCATTGTTAAAAAATAGAAACACAGAAGTTCCACTTCTTGTTACCAAATAAGATTATATTAAACTGACAAAATCGTTAATCCTGAAAACATAAGGCACAGTTCTAAATATGCTGAAACTGAATATTACAAAACTAATACCTATACTTCAACTGTGATAAAAAAATAACCACATACAAAATTAGAAGGTAAAATAGACCATGACTCCTGTTCAAAGATGGTAATAGTCATTACTGAAAGAATATCAACAAAAGAGATTTGGTGTACTTTCCTTTAATCTAATTTATTGATATGTGATGATGGACTTGGCAAAATAAAAAATATGTAGAAAACTCAGATATTCACAAATGTAGATTGAGGGAACTAGAGTGATTAAGTGACCAATATGCTGCAAGGTGGATGGCACAGGTGTTAGCATTATCCTCTTACAGCAAGATATTCTCTGGTTTGATTACTTGATAAGGTTCCTTCTTTATGGAGTCTGCATGCTCTACCTTTGTTCACATGAGTTTTCTCAGGGTACTTGAGTTTCCTCCTACCTCCAAAGACGTGTAGTAGGTTGACTAGTAACTCTAAGTGCTCTGTGTGTGTGAGCTGGTGTGTGTGATCCAAAAAAGAAAAAATAGCAAAGCAATGTACTTCTGTTCCCCCCTTGCCTAGTAAATTCCATGGAAGGTAGAGGTTGTATATGGAATTACTCTAGAAGTCAGACACAACTTGTGAACCTGGAAGAATAGATGAATGGGTGCTACAAGGCAAACATAAGACATCTGTAATTTACTTAAAAGAGTGAATATAGCATTGCAATTCAAAGGAAACTATAAATATGAAGTTAAAATTAATATGAGTTTTTCTGCTGTGTATCTGCACTATTCATACTTAAATATTCTAGCTGTAGGATCATCCTGCCTTGGAAATAAGTGAAAATCTGCTCTGTATTCTTTCTCTGAGGTAACATGATCTAAAAGTCCAGATGTGTAAGCTGAATGAGGATGTTGATACAATTGTATCAAAAATGCAGACCTTATGCAAAAAGTACTTTCCTTTTTAGGCTTTAATTACATACTTTACTATTTCTGTGTGTTATACTCTTCAGCATACTGTCTTGTGAATTTCAGTGCATGATTTCTGTTTTACTATATGTTAGTGTTTGACTGCTAGGCACTCCTAAGCTCAAAAGACAGAAATGACAGCTATATGATGACTTTGAATTTGCCAAATTGTACATATAGGCTTCAGAATGTAAGGAATGCACAAGAAAAGGAAATATCTACTTCCCCAAGTGTCAAGGAATGGAATGTGAATCTCATAGTAAAGTAAAGAACAAAGACACTGGGTAATGCTGGAGTTGAGGCTGATTATCTGTTATGGTCCAGGAAAAGCACCATTGATACGTGGGCCTTGTGGAGATGTTAGTAAAGTACGACTGGATGATCAAAGGTGAAATGACTCTTAGGATACAAACTATGAGTGAGTGGACTACTGAAGAGGGATCGCTGACAAAGTAACTATTGCTATGAGGGATGGGGTGTGCATGCAGGCCATATTTGTGTTATAGAAAAAAGATGTGCCCTGGGAGAATGCTTGTTGGATCAAATAAATTATTGACACAATAAATAAGTGCTTGTAAGGATAAAATGTAATGAAAGAAAGCAATTATTAAGAAGAAAGAGAGCATGATGGTAGGGTTTCTTCAGAATGGTTGCTGTACGGCTAGATCAGCAAATGAAACATCATAGCAGGAATAGCTTGGGAAAATAAAAAGAGAAAATCCTGTCTTTATCAATGTTTTGAATTATGGGGAAGCTATGAGACTGATATGAGTAAGTAAGAATATACGCTGAGGGCTAGATACATCAGAACTAATTAGCGTGAGGGCAAGGGCTGAGCCCTTGGAAAGAAGGCATAATCCAAAGGGGAGAACATGCTGCAACATTGATATTTATTAAAATGGATAGAGAGTTCTTTCCACAATAGATGAATGAATGTGTTCTAATACATGTGCTTGAGTTTCAGCTGGTTGAAACTTCTGCTGGAAGAAAGCAAACATGGTTGAAACTTGAATCCAAAGAAAATTTATAAAAGGCTTTTTAGAGAGACATCCCCCTTGTATCCACTTACTTAAATAAGCTAACTTCATGGTCATATAACTGCAGAGAAAAAAAAATACATTGCATTACTGAAAGTGCATTAATACAAACTACACCGGCATTGATTGTGGGTTGTTAACAGCATCAGGCAAGATAATAACAGGTGAGACAGAAGAGTGACTGAATAAATGGCCTGGTTCTGTTGTACAAACATTTATGTAAGGATTCTATGCTGGACATCACTCAATATGGTGTATTGTTTTCTGCACTTCTTTTCTTTGCTGGGGTATTAATGCACTATTTATAATACATTGCAAAATCAGCAAACATATGTAATTAAAAAGTAGAACAGTTTGTTACTGCATAGTTAACAAGTATTTAGAATGAAATGCATTAGGCTTGCATTATTTAATTCATCTTTAAAATCAAATCACTCTCTACAGCTTTTCTTTTCTGAGTAAGAAATATACCTATGGAAGTTCTGGTATGGTAATGCTATGTATGGCATGTTATAAGGATTCCCTATTATGGCATCACAGACGCAGGTTGTTGAATGCAACTTTGTCGAACAGTAAAGCGTGAAAAGGCAAAATAGCGAAGCGGCGTTTCAGCAAATTCTTTCCCGGAGAAAGAATTAGTTTGGCCGCTTTCACTACTTTGCCTTTTCAGCACTGTAGTGCGATCTCAGAGTTGGTATATTTAAGTAGGGGGGTGTGGGACCACAGCTCCTCACGTTGGGGGGGTATGGGGCGAAGCCCCCCACATTAAGTAATGTTTTACTGTTTTTTTTTTTCAGAACAGCGATTGTTTTCCATTGGAAAATAATAACTGTTCTGAAGTTTTGACGTTGTAAGCTTAAGCTTACATGGGGTCGATTATTTGTCGTTTGCTCTTCTGAGCATGCGATATGATAATATGGTTCCCCTTCTGAAGGTCAAACGGCAGAAATATCGAAATGCATATGGCCTAAGCCATATGCACGAATTTTAGAAGATCAATCTTCTGAAAGGGAAAATAAAAGAACACAACAAAACACAAAACAATGTGTCGGCAGAGGGGCAAGCCCCCTGCACCCCCCACACCCCCCGGTACTTATTTATTCCAACTCCGAGATCGCACTACAGTACAGAAAGGGAAATCTCCCATTCTGCGCTGTATGCCGATCCCCATTCAGAAGGTCGAGCTTCTGAAATTTCAAGCATATGGTCTCGACCACAATCATTTCGAGATTTCAGCCGTTCAGCCTTCTGAAGGGGAACCGATAATATAGACCCGTTATGAGTAATGAGTGTTTATACTCAGTGTTGAATGTAGCCAAGATGTACAGGAACTCTGACACGAGTAAACATTAAACATGCCTATAGAAAGACTGTACTCAGTTAGTGAATCAAGATATGGAAGAGCTCTCAGATCATGTGGCCTAGGCAGGTATGACCCTAGCCCTGAGTAGCATCCTGCCTTCGCACAGAATTATACCACAAAATAAGGACAAAATGATTGACTTCAACAATTGGCTAAGCTGCTGGTGTCATTCAAAGGGGATCCAGTATCTGTCTGCCTGGGACGACATGATCGACAGACCACGATGCTTTGCCAAAGATGGTCTGCACCTGTTGCCCCTGGGATTCAGGTTACTGGCTAAGGCTCTTGCCACCACTATAGAGCCTTTTTTAGGCAAAGTTCAAAGGACAAAACCACCAACGTAACAGGTACAAGCATGCAAATTCTGAAGGTAATGCTACTCAATGCTAGAAGTCTAAACCTCAAAATGCACTCTCCCGAGGCACTCCTAAAATTGGAGAACATCGATATCTGTGCAGTAACTGAGACCTGGTTCAAGGCTCCAGAGAGCACCCCTGCAATACCAGGCTACAACTCTTACCACACTTTTCGCCCACCAAACCAGGACCAAAACACTAAAGGTGGAGGGGTATCCATATTCACCAAGGATATTCACACCACCAGGCTAGTTGCCCAACACAATGCGTTTAAAATTCTCCAGGTGCAATTGACACTAGGTAAGACTGCAATCCAAATTGTAGCTTACTACAGATCCCCCACCATGGCCCAAGATGCTAACTATGCCTTTCTAAACATACTGGAAAATATTAAGATACAACCAAATACCCTAATACTGGGTGATTTCAACTACCCTGCCATTAACTGGGAAAACTACTCATGTACCAACACCTTTGCCCAATGGTTCTTGGTATTCATAAATTCCAAAGCCCTGGATCAACAAATCCATAGTCCCACCAGGGACTCCAATATCCTAGACCTGGTCATTACTAACATGGGAAATCGATGCTCCACACCTATGGTCACCCCCTCGTTGGTCAGATCTGACCATAAGCTAATCACCCTTAACATCCACATCCCACCCCCACCCCCCAGTAAGGAAACCTCCATAAAAAACTTCTCCAAAGCCAACTTCATGCTACTCAAGTCAAAAGTGACAAACTTCATGACACCCATGCAGACGGGAACTGAAAGTTTGACTGCTGAATCCTGCACTAAGGCACTCTACGAGCACATCCACTCATGCATGAATTGTGCCATCCCAAATAGAACTAAGATGCTCTCCTCCAAAAAAAGGAAGCCAATCTGGTGATCCCCTGCCATAAACAAACAAAAAGAAAAGAGGAAAATCCCAGGATGCAAAAAATCCCTTACCAGCCTCAGTAAGAAGCTGAGATCCCTCATAAAATCCTCCAAATTAAGTTATGAAAATAAAATTGTAAAATAACAACTGTCAGCGAAAGTCAACACTATAAAAGTTACACACAATACTCCTGTTCACTGTACTAGGTGTCTTGGTCCCACAAATGACACGAGTGTGGATCCAGAAAAAATACTTCCTTATTTACTATATAAAACTCTTCGTTACTCCTCATTAAGCACTTTCATATAATAATAATAATAGACATTATCAAAATGATAAAGTCTATTATTATTATTTGATGAAAGCGCTTAACGAGGAGTAAGGAAGAGTTTTGTAATAGTAAATAAAGAAGTGTTTTTTCTGGATCCACACTCGTGTCATTTGTGGGACCAAGACACCTAGTACAGCAAACAGGAGTATTGTGTGTAACTTTTATATGAAAATAAAATTGCCAAAGATTCCAAAGACAACCACAAGGCATTCTAAAACTATGTCAAGAATCTAAATGACAATGTTCAGATCTGCTCTGAGCTACAACAGAATGGCATTAAATATACTGATCCCAAGGATATGGCCAATATCCTGGCAGATCAATTCAGTGGCAACTTCACCCCCCTCTCACCCCTTAAACGGCCCATCTCAATACCGAAAGATTGCCAATTTCCGGTAATAATGGCCACAAAGGTAAAAAATGCACTCTCCAAAGCTAAGAATACAGCATCCATGGGACCAGATGACATCCTGTGCTGTGTATTACATGAGCTACAAAATGAACTAGCACCTCACCTAAGTGTCATCTTTAATCATAGCCTCATCTCAAGCTTCATACCCACTGATTGGTGCACAGCTACAGTTATCTCACTCCACAAGGGGGGATCCACCTTGGATCCTGGGAATAACTGCCCCATCAGTCTGACAAGCCTGATTTGCAAGGCCATGGAACGTATTATCATGGAACTTATAAACAAAGACATTGGCAACCTTCAAACACTGGACCCCACCCAGTTTGGGTTCGTGAAGTGCCGATCTTGTCTCCTGAACCTGATTGACTTCTTTGAATCAGTCTCCAGAGCCGTGGATGAGGGTAAGGTGGTCCACATAGCCAATCGGGACCTCATCAAGGCCTTTGACACCATCCCCCCACTCTGGAATCATAGATAGACTTACTAAGCTGGGCATTAAGCCCTACATCACTCGATGGGTTGCCAACTGGCTTACTGACAGAACCCACACTATAAAAGTAGCCCACTCCAAATCCAGCTCCAGACAAGTGACAAGTGGAGTACCTCAGGGTTCAGTCCTGGGACCGCTGTTGTTTGGCATCTACTTCTCTGAAGTACAGGCCAACACTAAGGTACTCTGGCGAACAAAGTTTGCAGATGACTGCAAACTGGGAGCCATTATTGAATCCCCAAATTATGTGGATACTCTACAAAAGGGCCTTACAGAAACAGATGCTTGGTGCCAGAGCCATGAGCTCAAGCTCAATGCCAAGAAATGTATAGTTATCCCCTTTGGGAAAAAACATGTACCCATGAATTACCACATAGGTGGCAGTACACTAAACACTGAAAGTGTGATAAGAGACTTAGGGACACATGTGAACAGTGGTCTCTCCTTCGATAACCACATCGCCACAACAGTCAGGAAATCCTTCTATGTGGCACACCTCATCACTAAGGGCTTTTCATCCACAAAAAAGGAGGTCATTGTCCCACTGTACTCATCCCTCATTAGACCCATTATAGAATACAATGCCCCATTTAGTATGTACCTCTCAAGACATCTGCAAAAACTGGAAAGGCCGCAGAAATACCTCACTAAAAGAATTACAGGCCTAAAGCAGATGCCCTACGCTGACCACCTTAAAAAACTCCAACTATATTCTGTCACATATCGTCTTCTCAGAGGCGATCTCTGCTTAACATACAAGGCCATGTCAAACCCAGAGCTGTTGGACATGCTACACTTAAAGAAATCCCAATTCCTCAGAGCCACATGCTCCAGGGATCTAAACTTTGTCATCACAATAAACAAAACATGCTGGAGGGATAGGTTCTTGACCCAGAGACTCCCCAGACTCTGGAATAGTCTGCCCATACATGTCAAGCAGAGCGCCTCTTTGGCCCTCTTTAAAAGGAACCTTGACGATTAGATAGGAAAAAGGAAATTCACCCCAGGGATCACGTCAGTCGCCCAGCTAGACAGGGGTCCAGGGAAGTAAATAGTGTGGGAAGAAATAGCCAGGGAATTGTTATGGCTAGGCTTGTATAGGCCCTAGGGCTGATAGCCTAGTACCAACCTATGAACATATTAACCTATATATCCATAGCTTTGAAACAGGTATTTTTGGAAAGTAACAAAAGTCACATTTTATAATGGAAGTATCTAATGTGAAACTGCAGTTTTGGAAACTGTCATTACGTTGGGGATTTAATAATCTATTTTCAAATATTCATAAAAGAAATACAGGCACTCCACTGTTATTATTAAACATACAACTCTGCTTCAGTGCATTTCTGCCTACATTCATTATTGGTTAAAGAAATATATTCTGTATTCTGGATATTAATTTTTGCTCCACTTTACTTCTGAGATATTCTACCATGTTCTTCCCCATCTAGGGACTTCAGTTTGAATAGGATTCACCTGATTAACAAAAATAAATACATAAACAAACAAACTGTTCCTATACCTACATATACATATAAAAATTAAAAATTACAAATATTGTGACAGAAACAGATGAACTATAAACATAAACCAAAGTTTTGAATCAACGTCTGACTGGATGGTGCAGTAGTGCAGCAGTTGCATTGTTGCCTCACAGCAAGAGGTTCTTTGATTCGATTCTCAGGCTGGGGTGCCTTCTGTGTGGAGTCTGCATGTCCTTCCGGAGTTCGTGTGGATTTCCTCCAGGTGCTCTGGTTTCCTCTCACATTACAAAGACATACATCTGGAGTGTTTCTCCTAAGGCCTGTGCCAAAAATTTGCTTTGTTCTAAGCCGGACTTTCCCAGTAAACAAATAATAAATAAAACACTGGGAAAGGTATATGATTTATGTTTACAACTCAATTATTTGGATCTAACTCACCTTTGTGTTCATTCAATTATTAGTGTTATTTTACAAGATATTCTTAATTTTGAAAAAATACCTGTTATATTTTCATTTTTTTTCAAGTTGTTCTAAATATAGAACATATTGCTGAATATTGAAGTGATCTGTTTATTCTGTGTAATTTTCACTGTTACTGGCTGAATCAGGTCAGTTTTGTGCTAGTTACAGTGGGTGAAGAAGTTGGTGTAATTCAGCTAGTAACTGATAATATTAGCCCTCAAATATCGGATTAGGTACTATAATACATTGATTGTCATCACATATGAAATAAGTGTAAGTGATTATTACATTTTTTCTGCCCTAAGTAGAAACCACATTCCTGTGTTCTCTTCAATCAGCTAACTTCATGGTCATCCAACTTCAAAAACTAAGCAGTTCAGCATATCTGCCAATGTTCTTAAAAAATGTTTTAGAAGAAGTAAATCCACTTACCTTTCATAAAACACAGAATTTCATCAAATGGTAAGTTATTAAACTGTATCATGGATAAATTAATGAGTTTTGCCATCTGTTACAAGGAACAACTTCATTGTAAGGGGGAAAATCCTTTATAGGATATTTTGAAAAAAAAAGATATGAGCTGATATAGATATATATATATATATATATATATATATATATATATATATATATATATATATATATATATATATATATATATATGTATATATGTATGTATGGGTCTACTTTTTCTTATCGAAAGCTCATGCTTTTGAAAAGGAAAAGTACGACCCAAGTTTATTCGAAAGTGCACTTAAACGAAAGTGCACTTTCACAACTACCTGTTCACTGAACCAGTAATATCAACAAAAATACCCCTACAAAGGCATTTGTGCAGGCCCCCTTGTACCCCCCACTACTTTATATATACTAACTCTGAGATCTCACTACAGTGGGGAAACAGGTATATTGTCTTATCCCCACTGTAGCATGTTTCAGTGCTGCAGTGTTTTTTTTTTGTTAATATTATCGGTCCGGTGAACTGGTAGTCGTGAAAGTGCACTTTCGTTTAAGTGCACTTTTGTGTAAATGGGGTCATACTTTTCCTTTTCAAAAGCATGAGCTTTCAATAAGAAAAAGTAGACCCATATGTATGTATGTATATATATATATATATATATATATATATATATATATATATATATATATATAAATGTGTGTGTGTGTATATATCTGTGTGGGAAAATGATTTGGTTGGCTAAATAGCAATGCTGGTGTGTCTAGTTAACAGTTTGCAAATAACATCAAATAGGTTCTAAGCAGTGTAAATAGTTGCTAGGATTATCTAGTAGGTCTTACATGATAGTAATTTATAGCACTGAGGGTTTCTCATAGAAGTATTTTCTTATAGAAGTATTTTCTTGTATAAGTATTTTCTTAAAGAAGTATTTGACTGTTTCTGTAGAAATAAGTAATCAAATGATTGGTATAAATTAGAGGAGAAAATAATAAGGATTTGAATATGTTTGATTTAAATGTATTTGCAGAAAACATAAAATATTTACTTTATTATCAATCCTTTCGCAGTTCCCCATCCATCCCTTTGTGTTTATTGGATCATTCCATTTCCATACATACTTAGCACAGATTTCTTGTAGTTCTTTTACTTCTTTGCTAGTAGATGTTGCTGATAAATACATTGAAATACACAATATACTTAGGAAAATCAACAATTTCACAACATTTTCATAATACAATAATGAAAGTACCAACTGAGTCCATCCTTTCATTACTTTGCCCAAACATTCAGTCAAATCCTAAAGTTTACTCTCTTCCATCTCAGTGCATGATTCATATACTTTCACTCCACCCCCAAACCTTTTTGCATTTGTTTACCTTTGAATCCTTATACAGTAAGCCTAACTTCCATCATTTCCCTGATCTTACTTGGGCTGTCTTGTTGTACTTACACTTCAGACTGGATTTCTTCCCAGAATCTTCAAAAATGGTTCAGGATTTTGTCTGCTGCTCCTGTCAAGTCTTTTCTTGGACAGCGCAGTCATTTGTGAATATAGAACATTGGTCTTCTTTCTTCATTGTCCTTCAGACTCCACCATCCTTTTATTTATTCAGAGATGAATAACAAATCAGAGTGTTTGTAGCTTTTTCAAGTGGCACTGTATTTTCTAATACTACCTATAAATCTTTCTCTTACAAATAACTTTAATGTATGGCTTCCCTACATGGTTCTCACACAATCATTAAACAGTTATTGTATTTATTTAAACTTTTCAGACATAACCAGAGCCAGAAAGGCCATCCTGATCACATTGGATCATCCAATCCTAACATCACGAAAACAGAAGAAAGAAAAACAGATATTTCTGTTAATGAAAAAAGAACTACATAGTATTAATCATAGAAGTAGCTACACCTAGCAAAGAAGTAGCTACACCTAGCAATTTTAGTGCTTTGCATACTGAGATGAACACAGTCCCAAAATACCAGGATATGCAAGCACAAACAAGAGCCATCTGAAATAAAGACCCCCAGATGCTTCCAATACCAGTGTGAGCAACAGGGATAATAAAAAGTCATTTTTAAGCAAAGTTAAATATGTAGCCAATGCAGGCAACTCTATCTGAACTGAAGAAAGAGAAAATCCTGTGCGCAGTATGGGTGTTCAGAACAGCACTTTTGGCAAACATCAATGACTGAATCAAATTTCACAAACTTTAATTGTACCCTTATTTAGGAATGGGTCCATTTCTGTCATGATATTTGTGGGGGAATGGGTGAAGCTGCATGCTAAGACAGCTGTCCAGAAGAGATGTTAAAGCTAATTATCCATGTCCTGTCCACTGAAAATGTTTGTGGCTCCTGACTAACGTACAATAAAATTCCACTCTGGGAGGAAAAAATGAGCAGTGTTCACCCATTCACTGCTGTAGAGGTGCTTGCAGTACAGCATATTTCAGCAGAGTTTTGTGTGTGTGTGTGTGTGTGTGTGTGTGGTGTGTGCACATAGGTGGGTGCCTAAACATGCATGGGCTGCTGAGGAGAGCACTAGAGGACTCAGGACAGGCAGCATAGTGTTTGACTCAGTCAGGCTAATGAGTTGCTACTGAGATGATTTTATGTGTGGCTTCACTGTATCTTAGAATTGGAGATTCTCTCTGTCACACTTATTGACAAACCTACAGACCAATCTACATGTGCAGAGAGGATCTCAATGAATCCCAAACATTTTTTGATTTGTTTATTTTTTTACTAATTCTTGATTAATTATGTTATGTATGGTTTGAGGAGCAATAAACTAAACATGCCATATTGTTTTATAAGTTACACATCCTGGGGCATATCTTGTTTCATGGCATTCTGGTACATTTTAACATGTATGAAGGATGAAACAGTAGTCTGCTACATTGGACTTTAAAGTATACTTATGAAGAAATATTAAAGACTTGAGAAAAAAGACTGGAAAAAAATATCCTATGATACATAAAACAGCAGTAGTGCAAGCATGTAGAAAGAGCAAGTAGAAACATTTTTAATGCAAGGAAATTTTGATATGACAATATAATTAAATAATGTTATCTGAAATCTAGATTGGAAGATTATGACAAAGAAATGAAAAATCCATTGTAAGATGTAGAAAAGCAAATAAGTATGAAGCTAGGTTGTAGGACTTTGCACAATAACTTTTACATAAAAATACAAGTTAAAGCCAAAATAAGATAGCAGACAAAAGAAGAAATATTGCATTATTTAAATGTTGGAATAACGAAGAGCAGATTTTCTCTGAAGGTAATCTTATGAGTTATTTTTAGAAATTAATTTCTGAAAGAACTAACTATAATGGGATGGAAGAGAATTATGTTCATATTTTGCACGGTTATAATATAAATATTCAACAAAAAGTTTAAAAAATAGATAAAGTTTTAATTCGATGTTTATGGATAATTTAGAAAGTTAGAAAATGTGAGGTTTTATATATTATAGAATGGAGAACAAAATAAGTTATTAAAAATTATAAAGTGGTTGTATGTCACATAATTTTAGTGAACAGATATAACTGAGAATATTTATAAAATGGCTGTGTGTCATAGAAAATGGGTGCACAGATATTACTAAGAATATTTTTGTATTATTTTCCTTTATTGCTATTATTTGTCTGTTAAGAAAATAAAGTTTTATCTTGAATTTGCAATGAGCAATAAATTTAATTCAATAGCATGTTCGATTATTTGAAAATAAATTAAGCTCACTGTACTCTTTTTCATAAGTACAATGGCATGTTTAGCATCCACCGGAGTTGCCACCAACTAAAGCAGATGGGCCTCAGTTTAATTTCTAATTTAAAGGATGGCACTTCAAACATGCAGCACCACCCTCATACTGCAGCATAGATTTGAAACACAAATCAAGCAGTTGGTGTGGGGGACAGACTGATAGCCTTTTTGTCTTTACAACATTAAAGGAAAATTTGCCACAAATCAAGCAGTTGGCGTGGGGAACAGACTGATAGCCTTTTTGTCTTTGCAACATTAAAGGAGAATTTGCAAACTATTGAGCCGCTGGCCAAGATACTTCATGTTCTGACCTGTGAAAGGGTTACTGCAAACAAACAGCAATCCTTCCCCAAACAAACAGAATGATACATAGATTCATCAACATAGTGAGTGCTTAGTGTATTAAATGAGCAGTTTATTTCATTTTCTGACCTCCGATAAAAGCCAGTGCAAGCACACTACACATCCTCTGGCAAAAAGGAAGTATAACCATACGTAGATAATTCAGCAACAGGAACTGCCTCAGTCATTAAATCAATAAACTAACTTATGTTCTAACATGTAAGCTGAATGGGTATCTCTTAATAATTAATATTTTCTTAGGTTCTCTGTAAAATGTGTAAATGCCTCTAAGAACTCATGACGTTTGAAAAGTATTTTATCAAAGGAGCCCCAAATGAGCTGCTATCATATATGTGGCATCTCTAGTGGTGAGCGTTTGATGCAGCTATTAACTGTTACCATTGGAAGTCAAATGCAATTGTTTAAAAGAGAGCTTTTAGTGTTGAATGGCAAACTGTGTGGCAATACAATTCTTTTTTACATTATTATTTGAAAGATAATTCCTTCCACCTCCATATGTCTACCGTGTGACTATCAGCAAGTCACTTAACCAGACAGTACTACCAGGTCACTCCGAAAAGCAATAGCTGTGTCTAGTCAGTTTGTCCTGAAACAAATGTATAAAACATAATAAAATAAAAGTCAATGCATAAATGCAGTTTCTTCTAAAAATCCCCTTGGATCTTGTCAGCTACCTAGAAGATGACAGCATGGATAATGCTTTGAAGATGATGTCAATGAGCCAGGATGACTTAGTGTCCCAGGCAATGGTGAATCAATGAGGGGAGGCTGGATTTACTGGCCACTACTTGCTCAGCTATTTCAAGTGAAGGTGGTAGACTGGATCACTGTTTTCCTCACTTGTAGCAGAGGAAGGGGCCAGGCATAACAGGGATTTGGGTCATTAGTTCCACAGCAATGTATCCACAAATATATATATATATATATATATATATATATATACATACATACAAGAGTGCAGACATTACATACCACTATTATCCACTCCATTCTGCTCCATTCTACACATATCACATCTGCAGGAGATGGTGTTCAGACTATATGGAAAAAAATCTCTCTAAAAGTGACATGCCAACATTAATGGTCAGGGACTGTCTAGTATTTCCTAGACCTGAGAAATTTAGGGTTGACAATCATGACAGGCCCATCTTTGGAGGGCTGAGATTACACTCTAAAAACATTTGGATAAGGGCAGTTCCCTGATGTGTAAGTTAGTGAGAAATGGTAAAGTGCTAGACCAAACTTACTTTCATGGCTGCCTGGATGACAACCTCTCCTGGTGGACACAAAATAAATGATGGTCAACAGCTATGAGGCAGGAAGTCATAGAAATATTAGTCAAATAATTTAAGAAGTTCAATGTTTTATTCAAGAGAAAGTTAGGGGAAAGGAAGGTAACAGGGACACAGAATGGATTTTACTGTTGAAGTAAATTTATTTGGGAGTTATTGGTAAAGGCCAGCAGTACCTCAGGACAAAATTATACTTATGTATTAAAACAGAAGGTTAGCATAAATTAATTTTTATGACTGCTCTGTATGTTCTTATTTAGGCATAATACCTTTTTACGTATATCTAAAATATGATGAGTTAAATGAAACATCTAATTTATATATTTATTTGAAGTTGTTTTTCTTATTAAGCATTTGATGAAGTCTTGCATCTGTACAGGGATGAAAGTCAAGTATACATTTGTTTTAAGAGTTTGACAGTTTCCAGGGGAATATGTGCTTATTTTTTAGTCTATATCTTAAGGTCTCATGGCAGTTAATAGTTATTGTTACTACTTGTCCCTCTACAGAGGACAATCCCTGTATTTTGGCAGTAATGGCTTGAAAACAAAACATGAGAAATGGCAAATGCCCCAAGAGTTTAGGTCAAAAAATATTCCCTAAGGTTCCTTTAACTGCATAAAACAATTACTTTGTATCCAGAACACCTAAACATTATATGAAACAGCATGAATAACTTTTATTTGGGCAAAAATTTGAACGATAGTCCTTTGCAATAATTATAGGTGTTCTTTGTGTTGCAAAAAAAAATTACATAACAAATGTCCACTTGAAGCATTTTGAAAGAGTGGCAACCCTATTAATAGTGGGCAATGGAAATTCATTACTTCTTGCCTCATCCAGGTAGTGTTGTACCATAAGACTCAGATTGCCTATGCAGCCTAACACCCATTACTATGGGCCAGATTTCAAAAGAGCTGCTCTCAGTATAAGTCTGCTCTAATTCAGAAAGACCTGCTCTCACTGTAAGTTACTTCAGTGTAAGGCATATCTATAAACAGGCTTACACAGGGGGCCAGACACCTGCTCTCACTGTAAGTTACTTACTCTTTGTAAGGCCTATCTATAAACAGGCTTACACAGGGGGCCAAATTCTAAAACACCTACTCTCAGGCTGCTCTCACTGTAAGTGGTCATTTATACTGACAGCAAGTCTTTAGGAATCGAGCCCTATTTCTAAAGCTTCCATTTATTGACCCGTTGGCTATTACAGGTACAGGACCTTATATGTACTTGGGCATCAGGAATGTACTGCCTAGCTAGATCCCTAGTTTCTGGAATTCAATCGTACTATGCAGAGACTTGTTGGTACACATCTCATTTACAGATAAACATTGTTGCTGTAAGTGCTTCTGCTAGAAACATTCCCTTCTGAACACACACACACACACGCACACACGTGTGTGTGTGTGTTTGTGTGTGTGTGTGTGTGTGTGTGTGTGTGTGTGTGTGTGTGTGTGTGTGTGTGTGTGTGTGTGTGTGCATGTGTGTGTATATAAAAATCAAGTCCTTAACTTGCTGATCCTTAGTCTGTGTACTGGCCTGTCCTCAACTTCATGTTCCCATGTGCCTGGCAGTTACTTGCACATACATGGTCACTGATCACATTATTTTACCAGTCATTGCTGCCATGTTCTACCTCTTATCCTTAACGGTGCAGTAAACCATTGCAGCATAAACCCTTACAGCATGATAACTTATGCTGCACTCCTTACAGATTTTATCTATGCAATATATAATGCTGCAATGTTACTGTGTTATATACAGTATTAATATAGTTAGTTTAGTCATCTGTTTAATTGAAAAACAAATTATCTTTTTACATTGAATTGCTTTTGATGGAATGAACTTTCTTCCCTTTCCACACACACGTTTGTGAGATCTCAGAGTCGGTGTATTTAATAATCAGGAGGTGTGGGAATATAGTGTGGCTGACCCTGTCACAAAAATGAGGGGTTTTTTTGTGTGTGTTTTTCAACCATTTGTTTGTTGAACGTTTTAGACTTTTTTTTCATGTTACTTATCTACATATACATACATATATATATATGTATATATATATATATATATATATATATATATGATGTCTGTAACAGTCACATTGCAATCTGCGAATCTGGGAACGTCTATCAAATATACTGCATAAAGGCAGAACTGGTAACTATGGAATAAGGCTGCTTTTTATATTGTCTTTTAGGTTACAGTTAAAACAGTACAATTATACATCAAATGTGTCTGGAATAAGTACTACAACACAGCATATGATCATCTGCTACACTACAAAGCTACTGAATATAAAGTGCGTGCATATCTGTGAGGAAGGAACATTTATGTTGCCAAATACTTTCAAATCACCTTAGTTATACTGAAGTTCTTGCAGATGATATATTGTGCAGGAACATTATAAAGAGACAGGATATAATTAATTCACCTTGCACTGTGCTTGATTTGTAATCAACTTACATGGTTGAACAACATGTATAGGACTTTTTGTATCTATTTTCCTGGAAAACTTGAAGAAATAGAATGTCTTCATTGACATGCTGATCTTGGGAACTCCCTGTATTATTTGCATTTTACTAAAGTGCTCCCTTTATAAACAGGAGTGCTGACTCTTGACTTTATAATAGGCCATTTAAAGTCTCTGGTTTTATTTCACTTGATGTGCTTTATTAATTAGACTTTAGTAGCTATTATCACTCATCAGGAGTCATCAAGCTAATGTTTACAGAGACTATTCAATGACAGCAGAATTATTGTTGTGTAAGCAATTTATGAATCAAGAAAACAAAGCAATTTTAATACTGTTTCACAAACAATGCAACATTTCCAGGTTGATCTCACTACCTTCAAATTGTTGTAATTCCTAATGTTTATTTATTTCAGAAGGATTGAATGTGTTAGCAAATAAAAAGTATAAAATTAGATCCTATGTACGTATGTATATAATGGCCCCATTTCCAAAAATACTTGCTCTTAGTGTAAGTGACCATTTACACTAAGACCAGGGTGAGGATTATAGACAGGTCTTACACCACAATAAATCACTTACACGGAGAGCAGGTCAAACCAAATTGGAAACAGTCGCACACCTCTTTGCTGGCTGTGACATACTAATGGCAGAAAGACAGTATACTGAAAGGCATAATAATGTGACAAGACTGTTGCGCTGGAGATTGTGCAAACATTATGGCACTGAAGTGGCTGAAAGACACTGGAAACATGAGCCACAAAGCATCATAGAATATGATGAAGTTTATATCACATGGGATCACCCATTACCAACAGTTCAAAAGATAGATGCTAGAAAACCAGATATAGTGGTCCATAAAAAGAAGACAAAAGTAGCATTGATCATTGAAATCGCCACACCCATTGACTACAGTGTGCTGCATACAGAGAGACACAAAGTCATAAAATATCAGGATATACAGGCAGAAATGAGAGCAATGTGGAAGAAAGATACCCAGACAGTTCCAATAGTAGTAGGAGAAATGGGTCTTATAAAAAATAATCTACGATCATATTTAGATATGTTACCAAGCCATGTAACCTCATACGAATTGCAGAAGGAGTCATTACTGAGCACATTGTGGGTGCTGCAAAGGACACTTTTGGCTGACATCAAAGATTGAAACAATACTTATTTCATGAACTTTAATTGTACTTTGACTTAGGAATGGGGTCCATTCCTGTCATGGTATTAGAAACCCAAAAGATTTGGAGAAATTAAAAAGAGCAGGTCTTTTGGAATCAGTGCACGCTTACACTGAAAGCAACTCCTTTGGAGTCTGGCCCAAAATTGTTTGTCATTTATGCTCTCTTTTAAGTCATACCTTACCTTAGGTCATACCTTAGCAGGACCTAACTACATATTTAATACATACTGAAGGAATGAAGACCAAGTTTGAGAAACCAGTGGGTAAACACCAGGACTGAGAGGAATGAAGTTAAAAGAGAATTAGATATTTTCTTGTAGGATAAATCACTAGGACCAGATGGGTTACCTATCAGAGTCCTCAAGTATCTGATCAGTTGGCTGGCAGATCCTCTGACAGAGATCCACAAGAGATTACTGGCCTATCTAGGGGAACCAGAAAACTGTAGAACAGCACCTGTGATAATCTTATCTGGGAGGAGGCAGGAAAAAAATCTGGGAAACTAATGGCATATTAGTTCAATAACAGTTCCACAGGAAGTCATAGAAATAGTCCTGAGGGAAGAATGATTGCTTTCAACAAAGACACAGATCTGTAGAACTACAAGTAAAACAGGTTCCTGACCAGATAAAGGTGACAGTGAAACGTATATGACTGGATTATTGGTGAACATAACTGGAGAGTCCCAGGAGTTGTAACGTTGCCTTATTACCACACTACTGATGGATACGAAAACTGAATGGGGGTGGCAGTAGGATCATTAATGAGGACCTTTGTTTTTATGTTTTTGAATGATTAAACCCAGAGGATTGTGGTGAGAGTGGCAACATCAGGGATAAGGAATATAATGATTGCAGTACTGCAGGGGTTACTCCTACGTGCTCTATGCTGCAATGTGCTTGTTTCACACAGAACTGAAGGAACATATACCCTACTGCTGATCGCAGAAAGACAGGCACAGCAGTGGAGGAGGAGTGATCTGAGGAAGTACTGAACAGATATTAAATAAGTGAGTAGAAAGGTGGCAACTGAGTCTCAGTCCACATAAATGAGTAGAAAAAACGATATACGAGTACTGGTCTCATCTGGACTGGAACCCCAGGAACAGATAGAGGGAGCAGAAGCAACAAAAGCAGAAAACTGAGGCATGCCTTTATGGGAACAGTAGTGCTTACATTCTGCTGGGTACTGATGTTTAATCTAAATAAGAAGACATCGTCTAAAATGCTTGTCAAAAAGTATATAAAAGCTGCAGAGCAGATTAAAAGTGCTGCTACTCAGTCACCATCTTTGCCAAGCCCCCCTCCCCATTCTAAAACCTTTTTGATCTCTATAAAAACTGGACAACCATCCAGTAGTTCAGATTATTACCATATTCAGAAGAAAAAAATATTTACAGATTTTCCTAACATTAATTTTTTTGTCTTTTATAACCCAATTAGAGGTAACTGAATGACAAAATGCATTTAGTTCTGAAAATCTTGATTAAATCTGCAGAAGATTCTATAGTTATTAGCAGTGCATTATTGATCATCATGTTCATAGCATTACAACTACAACTGTTACATGACAGGAAAATGTTCTAGTACAATATAAATTTAAGTAAACTTTTAAAGATGAAAGACAATGCTTCTTCTTTTTCAAAAGCACCTGATTACTGATTTTTTGGCTAAGAAGTATAACAAATACCATTTGTCAAAGTTAATTATGACATTAAAATTTGCTAGAGATTTCTAGATAACAAGAATGATTTTTTTTTCAGTTATGCAAGTTGCAGTGAAAGAAAACAACCCCCTTAGGACCGATATGTTTTGGTAAAAATCAGCTTCAGAACATGCTGCTGTGGCACAAGAGTCTATTAAATTTATTTTTTATCTGTTTCAACCTTGAGTAGTGGAATAACTCAATTTTTGTAAACTAATTTGAATATGATTCCTAGGCAATTACTAGGCTAACAACCATGAGGGCCTTTTTAAGACTAGCCATGCATCCCAAATCTCTGACAAGTTCTTGTACCCTTGATAAGTGTAAGCAGGAGCTTTGGAAATGGAGCATTTACAAGCAGTAACATGGGAGATGAACCATTTGCAAGCAACCTGTGTCCATTAGAGACATAGATGCCAAACTAGGGATGAAGTCCCTGTTCCCCATCCAACTGTCCAAGTTACACTTGAACTGGGTTAGGGAGGAACTCTGCTTCATATGGATGGAGAGCCTGTTCCAGAGAAGGGGTAGTCTCTGGGATATATACCTGTCTCTCCAGCAGATCCTATTTATATCACAGGCAAGGTTTAAGTCTTTAGAGTGGATAATTCTGGTGCTGTTTGTTTTGCAGATATGCAGGAGGTCCATCAGAATGAGATTTGACAATGCCTTGTATGCTAGGCATAGGTCTCCCCTCAACAGCCTATAAAAGACAGAATAAAGACATAAGGCCTTGAGGCAGTCTGCATAGTATATGTTATTTATGCCCTGCATTCTTTTAGTGAAGAACCACTGTAGATATTCCAGTTGTTGGATGTGTGTCGTTAGGCACATACCAAAGGGGGTATTATACTCAATGATAGGTCTGATGAATGCTGAATATAGTGGAACAATGACTTCCTTGGATGTAGAATCCATACCTTTGTTTATAAGTTGCACAGCATAGAATGACTTTCTCACTGCTGTAGACACGTGATTGTCAATGGCTAGATTAATATCTATGTCTCCCCAAAGTCCCTGACTACTAGGTTAGCTATTAAAGGTGTATTGTTAATATGATAGTTAGCAGGGTTGGATGACTTCCTGAAGGATACTATTATGCATTTCTTGGCAATTAGTTTTAATTCATAGCCCTTACACAAGTTATTTGTCTTTGTCACCCCTTCCTGTAGAATATTTGTGCTGGTGAGGAATTTTATGACTGTTTCTAATTTGCAATTATCTGCAAATTTAGTCAGCCAGAGGTAATTGACATTAGTTTTGATTTCAGAGAAGTAAATGCCAAAAAGGAGCAGTCGCAGGACTGATCCCTGAGTGACTCGGATTGTGATTATCCTTTTTGTAGAGGTAGGATCCCCATTTCTAATGTCCTGGGTCCTTTCTATGAGCTAGCTGTCTACCCACTGGGTAACGTAAGAGTTTATACCTAAACTCTTGAGTTTGTCAACAAAGCCCGAGTGCAGTATTGTGTCAAATGCCTCGACCAGGTCAAGGTAGGCAATGTGATCCATTCTGCCCTCATCCATTGCTTGGTGACCTTCTCAAAGAAGTCCACCAGGTTAAGTAGACAAGACCTCCCCTTAACAAAAACAAATTGGGTTGGGTCCAGCATCTGGAGATTTCCTATATCATTACTGATCATTTCCGTGATAATTCTTTCCATGGCTTTGTATATGAGACTAGTGAGACTTATGGGTCTGTGGCTTCCAGGGTCTGTAGATGGCCCACCTTTGTGTAAAGGGATTACTATTGCTGTTCTCCATTTGTGAGGTATGAAGCCAGTTTGGAGGCTACTGTTAAATAGCAGTTCCAGAGGTCCTAATAGGTCATATTTCATGCTATTTAGAAACCATCCTGAAATATTGTCTGGGCCGATTGATGCAGTGTTCTTGGGTGTAGAGAGAGCATTAATGGCCTGTTCCCTAGTGATAGTAGGGGGAATTTTTATTTGAAAATTTTTATTTTATTTGATGGTATTTCCTGTGGGAAGGTTGAGGGGAGAAAGGGATAAAGTTGGAACTAAATTTGTCAGCCAGTAGGTTTGCTATCTCTTCATGGGACTCCATTAACAATGAGCTCTGCATACAATTGTGTATTGCCTTTGAGGTTGTGGACATCACTAAAGAATGCCTTGTGGTTGTCCTTGGCCTGGAAGGCCAAATTAACCTCAAATTTTGCTTTGGTAGTTCAAAGGTGACCATTTTGTGATCTGACCTTACCAAAGAAGACATTACATTAGGAGGTATGCTGCACTCTCCCATATTTGTGAAGACCAGATCCATTATGTTTGCACCCCTGGTCAATGTATTAACAATCTGGTCCAGGAAATTTGTGTTTACAAAATCCAGGAATTTCTGTGCCTGCACATTTGGTGTCGTATATGATTCCCAATTAATAGTGAAGCAATTAAAGTCACCCATGAATATGGTATTGGGTTGGATGGTGAGTGTTTCCAAGAAGTTTAAATACATGTTATGGGTTTCCTGAGTCATAGAGGGACCTATAGATTGCAAGGAAGTGGTATGGGATTTTGCCTAGGGTGATCTGAACATGGAGAAGCTCATGTATTGTCCTGTTCGACCAGCTTTGAGATATATTTATGTCAATTGAGACAACTCCGGCTTCAGTTCCTGTCTGTGTAGTAGCTAGTCTAAATGTGTGGAAGGCATTATAGCCTTGCACTGCCAGTGTGCTGTCCTTGGCTTTAATTCATGTCTCCAAGACTGCACAGACATCAGCATTCTGCAGGGTGAGGAGAGCTTGAAGGGAGTGGAGTTTTTTGTTTAGACTCCTAGCACTGAATGGTAACACCTTTAGATTTTCTTGGTTTTGATTTGCTATTTCAGACATATTTTTAGTTTGTCATTGATTAAAAAAGGCACTATGGAGGAGGACAATGTTTTAGCCAATGCTCGAAAGCCTAGAGGGGAGAGGTGCAGACCTTAACTGGCAAAGCTGCATGGTCTGTTGACCATCCCATTCCATGCTGACAAATATTTTATTCCCTTAGAATGACACCAGGAACTAAGCAAATTATGAAACTCAGTCATCTTCTGTTCTTATATGCGGTGGTGGTGCTGCAGTAGCGTTGTCGCCTCACAGTAAGATGTTGTCCTGTTCGATTCTCAGCTAGAGCGTCTTCTGTGTGGAGACATGCGTGAATGGGTGTACCTTCATTGAAGGCTGTGGGTCAGGGCTGGCAACTCGGCACATAAAAATCTACTGCCAATCATTAGCGGACCGGAGTTCTGTTGTGGCAACCCCTAACCGGGTAAAGCTGAAAGACACAACAAGTCATCTTCTGTTCTTATTGTGGCATCATCCTTGGAGAAGGTAAAATGGTTCTCAATGTTATGCTCATACCAGCCTTGGACACATATTCTGATAGCTCCATGATTTCTCTCTTCATATAGTCTAGGTAGGAATGTCACTTACACTCACATGGATTATGACTGAGTCATACTGGTACTTGTGGTCCAATGATCTGAGTGCATGTGCAATGTGGTGGATCCTGGCTCCTGATAAGCATCTAACTGTGACTTCCTCCTTACTCAGCCTGGGGAGAAGGTCATCAGCATGTCTTACAATGGAGTCTCCAGTGACCAAAAAGATCGATTGTGTGGTGGCTCGCTTTATGGGCTTAGAAGTAGCGGTTCCATGAAATGTGGCTGTATGTGCTGATGTGGGTGTTGTTTTGAAAGAGTATATTTGGGGCTGCTGAAAGTATATGTGATGTGTACTTCATCTAGGAGGTCTTTGGGGTTTAGAAAGGTTACATTTAAGTGCCTCAGCATATGTGGGTCTATGTATCTGCTTTAAACTGTGTGTGATGGTTGCAGCATTTGTAGTACTAACAACGTCACTGACATTAGGAGTACTTTTATATGAGAGCTTTGCCTCCAGTGACATTATGTAAATACATCTCCCACATACCATATCAGTTTGTTTGAGAATTAATTGGCTGTCAGTAAACATGAAGCAATTTCTACATTAATTCAGGATGCCCATGTCCACCAAGTCTGTAATGGAGATAGTGGGAAAGTTCCACGTTGTATTGATTAGATGGTTGGAGTGAGAATATAAATTAATGTCAGGAGTATCTGTTTTGCAACTCTGAGGGCAGTGCTTGTCACTGCAAACTAGTTGCCCTGTACGCAACTAGGTACTGGTGAAATTTCAAGGGTATTTTTACAGGAAAAATGTCAACTCGTGGTATCTGCGTATATACAGGCCACTGCCAAACACGTGAGGGGAAACTAATAAGTAGGCCCTGATGATTTATGGTTGAAGTATTGTGAGATATTCTGAGGTTAGTTTAGACAGTAACAAATCAAGCAGTACTTACTGAAAAGAAAGAATTAGTTTTGTCAAAAATGATGAAAAGAGGGGATTCATTTGAATGTCTACTGCCTGGTTTCTACTAGTGCTGTTCTTACAACAGTTTCATGCTGCTTTGCTTCTTCTCTCACCAGAAGCAAAACATTAGAACCAATCCCAAGATGAGAAGCAAGACACAGGCTCTTTGGTGACCAACAGTCTTGTCACAGATGATACAAGGGTTTGTAAGCTTGTTGCCACCTTTTCCTGGTAGATGCCTTGAATAGCAACAAGACCAATCAGGAAGGTTCAACACAGACACTCACTGGTCAGTCAGAAGCAGTTAAGAATCAATGCACTCTGCTCCTTCCCTCACCAGGAGCAAAATATAAGCACAAATTCCAAGCTGGCACATATGAGGTAGTTATTATGCTTTTTGGTGATCAGCAGTCTCCAGAAAATAATGTCTCTATGTTCCTTCTCTCACCAGCAGCAAAAACAGAGGCACTAATCCCAAGATGACTACAGACAGGCAGAATGTGGGCTCTCCAATAATTGATGGTTTTGGACTAGATGTTACAGATTTTAAACGGAAAATGGAAAAAAAATGAATATCCTAAGACCTACAGTGTGCAGTAAGCAGTTAGATATGAAAGAGGGGTTATCTTAAGCTTTAGCTATCTAAGTGGGGAACTAATGATAACAAAATAGGTATTATAAAACAAAAATTTACTATGTCTTAAAAACATTGAAGCTTTCTTGTGGAATGGGCCCCGTTTACATATTTGGAATTTACATTAAGAGAGCTGCAGTTAGTCTGCGTCTATATTACAATGTCAACAGGGCTGTTCATCGAACGCCCTTACATGAACACATATCCACCGAAATACCAAAATGTCAAACGGACACAAAAGCAATTTATTCCCAGGGGAAAAAATTCACTGGGCTAACAATAAACAAAACAAACCGACAGGCACAATGAAGTGGAGGGGGCTTTGCCCCCCACACCCCCACTACTTAAATATACCAACTCTGAGATCACACTGCAGTGGAGGAAAGGGCAAATTCCCAACAGTGGCCAAGCAATTTTTTCCCCTGGGAAAAAATTCACTTATGTAGCCTTTCAGAGTTTTGGTATTTCGATGGATATGTGTCTATGAAAGGGCGTTCAATGAACAGCCATTTTGGAAAGGTAATACAGACCCAGTTGGTCTTGCCAATTATTATTTTATTTTATTTAACCAAAGTTTAACTCCGCTACATATGTAAAAAGATGCTAATATTTTTATATCTAGCTTGTACATTTTATAAATGCTTTAAAAAGTGTTTACTGGCTGTTAAGAATATTACATTTTATTGCTTAGCTTCATAGCTTATAATCAAAGATAGAAAAATCACTGTACATATTACTGCTGCCAGAATTTTTTTTTCCTTACCACTGCCCATAAGCTGTCCACCCCCATCATTCACCGGGTCAAACAGACTTTCCTCCCCTAGACTTATTCAACCCCTGCTCAGAGCCAGTGAGGAGACTGAGGCTCCTGCTGCAGTGTCATATTGCTGGCCAAGTACTTTTTTCTTATCACGCCCTATTTTCCCTCCCCTGCCCTGCACTCACCTGTTATATGTCCATGGGTATATGTGCATCGAGGACATGCTGGCATATCACCCCTCCTTCATTGCAACTAAGCCAATGTCTTCTGCCTAATCCCCTTTTAAAACAACCCCCCCTTGCATGTTCCCAGCTTGCACCAGTTATTGGCCATGAGTTGCACTCAAGTGCATGCTATTTCCCCCAGTCTGGGCACCCTCATCATTTTCTGCCAGTGCCACAAATAATGCACTCCACAAGTTCCAGAAAAGTCTAAATGACAGAGCATTTCAGATATATTCTAATAGCATTCTATCAGCTCAAACAGTTTTACAAAGTGGAGTGCCACAACATTCTGTTCTAGGCCCCGGCTTTTCTCACTGTTTATAAATTACCTCAGTCTTGACCACCCAGTCCTGAATGTCATTCTATCTGTTGATGACATCCTTCTACTGCAGTCTCACAAGTTACACAATACACTACAAACCAGCCTCAAATCAAGCTTTTTACATATCTGAAAATGGTCAAATGCTAATAAAGTACTTATTAACCTTGAAAAATCCAAGCTTATAATCTTTGCAACAAATCAAAATTATCACCATTACAGCCAGTCACACAACTCCAATAACAGCAGCATTTCCAATGTTACAGAACAAAACTATCTGTGGCATATACTTGACCCATTTCTAAACAATTTCATGCACACTAACAAAATTACAACAAAAGTACAGTCTCATCTTAAACTCTGCTACTGTACCTCCCAGTTCCTCTCACACACAGCCCAGACTGCCATTGCTAAAATGTGCTCCTACTCCAAGATGATCATAGTCTATCTATAATATGCTGTCACTCAGCTTATGATACTCAGAAGCTCCAGACTCTCAAAAATAATATTTGTAGATTTGTTACCTTATCAAATGCTAGAAAACATCACTGTGCTGTAATGAAGGCTATCTGTTTGCTCCCAATATCACTTAGGGATAACCTCCTTTCCTGCACACGAAATAAGTATTAAAAGAGGTATATTACCCACCAATGAATCCCTCTGCACCACACGCTCCAGAGACCTCAACCTCATTACCACAATCAACAGAACATGCTGGAGGGACATGTTCATAACCCAGAGACTGCCCATGCACTAGAATAGACTTTCCATACAAGTCAAGCAGAGCACCTCACTGGGCCTCTTCAAGAGAAATCTTGATGAGTGGATGGGAAATAGAAAGTTCACCCCGGGGATCACTCCACTGGCTCTACTTGATAGAGGAATTAGGAACTAACGACAGGTGGCACAATGCCAGGACACTCTTATGGGATAGGCTTGTAAAGGCCCAGGGCCATTAGCCTAGTACACACCTATGAGCCTATGAACCTATGAAAAGAATACTGTCAAACAGGGAGCAAACCTACTCACTAAGAAGTTCTGAAGAAGAAAGCCTCTTATTGGCCAGACTCTTATTCAAGTCAACTATGGGAGTAAGTGTCTGCTTCAAATTAGGGCCTACCATATGGAACAAACTACCAAATGACATAACAAACCAACAGGCTTTATCAGCATTCAAAGCATCTTTAAAGACGTCACCTTCGGGAAGTAGCCTGCCCCTATTTTCATGACACTAGATAAAAATCCAGCTTTACACCCCACTAGCCTCATCTGTAATGCATATTGCCATATATAATATATAGAAATACCCTAACATGTAAATATTGTAAACAATAATCCTTGCTAAATGTATTTATTTATTTATTTCACCTTTGTTGACCATGTTAGCCCTGCTTGACAAGTAGCATCTTTTCAAGGAAGACCTAAGGTTGTAAAACATAATTTCCAAAGCTATAAGCACACTGTCTCCGGTGTCGCAATTTATTTTATTTATTTATTTATTTTACATTTGTTTACCAGGAAAGTCCAACTGAGCAAAGCCCATTTTCAGTGCATGCCCATGGAGACACATAAAGAAAATACAGCATAGATATATAAATTAAAAAAGTATAAAACAAACTTACAATATTCAAATAAATGCACATGAAATTTGTACAATAGTAATTCAGAACATATGGGTATACTACAAATTTACAGAAATCAGAGTAAGAAAAAAATGATATATAGATAATTCAAGTTAGCAGTAAAAATAAAAATAATACACTGTGTATATCAACAGACATTGAGTAGATTAGTAGGAAGAGAGAGACTGAGAGACAGGAGAAATCAGATATGGATGGAAGTGCTCAGCCAACATTGCAATAATCTTACAAAATAATAAATTATTATAAATAATAATAATAATATAATTATAAAAAAGTAATCTTACAGAATACTGTAATCTATGGTAAATATCCCTCCACTGTTGTACTCATACAGAATACTGCAATCTATGGTAAATATCCTGTTCTAAAAGAGTGTAAATTACATTGCTATAATCAGAAATGTATTAATTGCTGTATATTTGTCTGCCCTCTGAGCCTGGATTGTAACTGAAATGGGTCAAAAGACCAGTGCACTAACCGAGCTAACAAATGCCAGAAATAAATACATATTTGTCTACATTGAATCTCAACAACCACATTTCTGCCCACATGGTCAGCTTTTCAAATTCCTTTCCTAAACATATATACACCCCCATTCTGCATTGCTGCATCATTCTTTGTGTCATCAGAGAAGGGTTTGATCCTGTTCTAAACACACTGAAGAGTACTAGACCCATGAGTGGCTAATACTCCACTAGTCAAATCCCTTATGTCTGGCATTGTCCATTTAATTGTGAGCTACTTCTTGCATTACCATTCAAACAGGCAGCAATCCAGTTTTCAGTCTTGGCCTCACTCCCAACATCTCCATTTTCCTCTTGACAGTCTATGCTGGACTGAGTCAAAGGCTTTGTTGAAGTCCAGCTAGACTACATCTTTCAAGATTTTACTACATCTGTCTCCAGTACAGAGAGTGTATTTGTCTACCTCCAATACAGATCGTGCATTTATCTCCCTCCAATACAGATCATGTATTTTGAAAATTTCACACTATATTTCATCATCTGCAGACAGTATGTTGATCTAAAAGGAGGCTGGGACCCCCTTAACACCTTCCTTTATATCTAGCCAGGTGCGAGTTAAGGTGGAATCCCAATCCCCCAACATAAATGTAATGAAAAGCAAATACAGTTTGCCAGTAAACACTATGAAGCAGGAAGGCTTAATTATAAAAGTCATGTAGCTAATGTGACTATCCTATTCTAACAACAGTTTAGGTAAAGGGTAAGTGCAGAAAAATTATGCACTGTATCTATGGGCACTTTATTCCCATTGGTGCCAATATATCACATGATGTAGTCGTTAGATAGAACCGTAGCTATTAGAATCACTCATTTCTTTATGCAGTGTGTTTTAGGTAATTTAGTGATGAATTAATGTATTTATTTTAGATAAAACCAGCAAGGTATATAACAACCCTTAAAGAAGAAGCATTCAAGTAATATTGAATCAAGCTACAAGCACAGTATGAAGCTCACCAGACACATGTCAACAAATAAAAAAATGGCAGTAAAATGCACATTACATCACTATCCTTTCGTGTTCTGTTTACTTCCACTCCTTTATAAATGAAATAATTACAATCTCTGTATGCACAGAAGGCATTTATGCAGTTATATATTTTGCTTCATGGAATCTTTTTGTTTTCCTGGTTTGACAATGCTGCATAATGTAACCAACATTCCTTAGCTTGAGAGGGTAAATTTTGAAAATACTGTTTAAAAAGAATGGTTTGTTTACATGCACTGCAAATCCATATTCTGTAGCTAATTTATCGTATCTAAAATGCCCAGCTATTAGAAAAGTCCTTCCTGCACATGTGGTTCATGCATAGAAGGGGCAGATTAACAATTGCAGTGGATCCTGTATCTGCCATGATGATGTGTGCCATCAGTGAAACATTCCCCTAACTGGCAGAGCAGGCGATCACATTGGATACACCTTCAGTATTGAAAATTAACTTTGTGACAGATGGCAAAGACCTATTTTGACAAGTATTCACAATTTTTTTTTTTGGGAGATCCTGCAAGTAAGGGTGTACTTTTGCTTTAGAACTTGATTTAGTATGCTGGGAGAAAGAAGAAGCAGAGAAGAAACCAAACAGGAAAATAGACACATAAGTGAGATTCTGAGTGAAAGAAAATGTGTTTTGCCACCAATGTAATATGTTTATCTGGTTGAAATGTTTTCAAAGATAATTCTACAGAAGCTTCCCCACATTGATATACCTGTTTTATACATGCTGTAATGCAGTCCATTATGTACGATAAAATGGCATCCAGCTGTACCTCCTTTGCTTTAAGGTATATGATGAACAAGGATCAAATGCTGCTTGCTATCACATTCTGTCACATGTGTGAATTATACATTATAATAAATTGGAAGAAAATAGTCAGCTATTTTACTGTCACTTCCTTCAGTTCACAACTAAAAAAAAGTTTGTGCTTCTAAAGATAACCTACAAACATGTTAAAATACTGCAATAAGTCAATCCTGTATTAAATAAAATACTTTTTTTAAAAATAAAATGTAAACTGTTTGTGGAAACTCTTCCACATGGCTGAAGTTTGGGTTACACAGATTATTTGTTCTTCTTTTACCTTCTCATTGGGATACTGTTTACACAGTACAAAAAGTCTGATTCCTGAGCTTGATTAAAAGCTTAGGGCAGCCATCATACTTTGGTTTAAATATTTGTTTTCAGGAACTCATATGACTACTTCAGTCTCAAGTGGTACTATGAGGAGGTTGTTTTCTGAAGTACTCCATCAAAATACTTAAGTAAAAAGAACTGCCTTCCAAACTTCTGTAGAGCATCTACTGCATAAAATTCATATTGGTGTGATCTGCCTTAAAATAATACTACTTTGATGAATAAACAAACTAAAACAAATTATATCTCATAGCAGTTTGATCATTTATTTAAATCTTCTGAAGTACATGAAACAGGGATTTCCATCCATGTACACTTAACTTTAATTCATGTTTAGTGTTTAATTTTATTTTTCCTATTTATCATCTCATAATTTAATCATTTTTTTTTTCATTTATTGTCTGTGCTTTCTCTAAGTTTTATTGTTATTATGTTTACTGCAGCCACTTTTATGTAAACAGCTTACATGGTAAGAACTTTCACAAGCTTGAACTTGAATCTGAATTAGCCATTTTTTTTATTTAACATTTGCTAAAGGTGAAGAGCACTGAACACAAATTACTAATTGTAATGTCAGCCTAGGAAACAGAAAGAAAAAACTAAGAGAATGCAGCATTATCATGTAAGTAAAAGCATTACATCGGAAGAGTACACAGCAAAATACAATTAACCATAGTAAAATAAAAACTGTAAGGAATATATACAGTAGTAAAATACAAGTATTTAGAATGATGTCATCTTCCATCTGTAAACAGAAAAAATGACAATGTTTATTAGACTGTCTATGACAGTATGAATGTCAGATAACATGATAGAGAAGTGAATTAAAAACAGAATTGAGTGAAAGTGTAGTAAATATTAGACTGGGATAGGAAGGATGGGAAAAAGAAATTAGGTGACATGATTGCATGGCCAACATTGGCTTTGCCATTTAGTGGGTTTCTGTAGATAGACCTTTAGCTGGTCTCAACCTTTAGGGTAAGATGCCAGCATCATGGTGTAGAGAGATAAAGACCTTGGCTGCAGACCAGGTAACCTGCATTCAATGAGCAGCTTAGGTGTTTGAGGCACTGATGGGGGATGATGGACATCCCTGTCCTGGGGGGAGGTGTATGCATAGGCACACAAAGTGGCCTGAGTTCTCTGGCCAAGGCTATGGAGGAATCACAGAGTGCGTATTGAAGTGTGTGCAGGGCAGTTTGCCAATGTCAGCTGCCTGCAGAATTGAGGAGCAGATTAGCATGGTCTCTACCCATTGCATATCCAATACACAGGTTATTACAGACACACACATGAAGTGTCTCTACCCATTGCACATCCAATACACAGGTTATTACAGGCACATGCATGGAGTGTCTCTACCCATTGCACATCCAATACCCAGGTTATTACAGGCACACACATGGAGTGTCTCTACCCATTGCGCATCCAATACACAGGTTATTACAGGCACATGCATGGAGTGGGAAGTTAGAGAATAAGAGAAAATAACCTAGCAGCAATATGACACCTCACAAAGATGCCTCAATCTCCTTACCAGCTCTGAGCATGAATCAGAGTAAGTTCAGGGGAGTTAGAAGTACCCCATTAAACCTGGTGGACATGGAGAGGCACTGGTCAGCTTTGAGGTGCAAAAAAGTTAGGGTAAGGTAAGATGTCTTGAACATGGGAGGGAAGAGATTCATAGAGTCAGGGAGCTAGTATGGAGAAGCAGCAGACTGTGCAATGGAATTTACTTTTGCGAGGTTGCAGTTTGAATACTGTGTAGTTCTGGATTCTTAGACTATAGCAGGGTGATTATCTTATTAGTTTGTTGCTAAGGAGAAAACTGTTTTATTATTTAGCAATGTAAAAAGCTGAGATCCTAAACAAAGTTCTATCCTTAGTTTTACTGGAAGTCATTTAGCCCTTTTAATTGTTTTCTAGTGGTGTTCATGTTTTGTGGAAAGCGTGATGAGTCTACATATTTTATTGGTGATTGGACAAGTGTGGAATTTCGTTTGGATGTGGATGCTAGTAAGGATAGTCCACAGTCCAGCTGTGATAGCAAAATGCCTTTTCATACTATTATACACAATGCCTTGGTAAGAAAGGAGGAGATTTTATTCAACTAAAACAGCAGCACTGTGTTGATCTTTTTCCTTATATTGTAAGAGATGGAAAGTGAAGTTAAGAGATGGTTCAAACAGAATGAGTCAGTGTCTTCAAGTGGTGTAGTCATTGATTTGCAATGGAACTCATGATTTTTTATTTATTTATTTATTCATTCATAATTATCTAATTATTTATTATATTTATTTATGTATGTATTTATTCCTTAGTTTCAAAAAGCATGTTTTTTTTATTTTACTAGAGCTGAGTAAGAGTTTTTTGTTACTGATCCACTGTACTAATGAGAGGAAGTCAGATGGGAGAAGTCAGATGGGAGAACTTTATGAAGATTCCTTATGGAGTTATTTATGAAGCATAACACCACATTATTAGTGTAGAGTAACATGGTGAGGTGGGATAGCTCAGAGGGTAGTCTGCTTATGTATGTAGAGAAGGGGAGTCGGGCAGGTATGGAACCTTTGGAAGAGAGAAAAACAAATACATTTTGGCAGAAAAGTGGTGGTTAGAGAAGTTATTTTCAAATGGAAGGGTGTCTGGGCTTATGCCTATTTTAATAAGGTGTTGTTACTGGATATTATGATCCAAACGATTGAAGGCTTTGGGAAGGTGTATAAAGATGATGCCAATGAACTCACATTTGTCCATACCTAATAAGACTTCATTAGTCAAAGTCCAGAGGGCTGTTATTGTGCTGCATCCTGACCAAAAGCTTTCTTGTTTGTGGGAAAAGAGGTCGTAGGTACTTATGTATTGGGTTACCTGTAAGTAAATGATTTTCTGCAGAATTTTTCCTAGATGTAGGGTAGTAAACTTGGCCTGTATTGAAAAGGTTTAACGGGTTTGCTTGTTTGGAGACTTGGTTAAGCTTAATTCTTTTACAGATGTTAGGTACAGTATTTTGTTTTAGACAGAGAGATCACATATGTGGTGGAGAGGTATTGTGAAGGATTCCCTTCACTGGTATATGAACCAGGGATGGAGGCCATCTGATGTAATCAAAACAAGAAGAACAAACAAGCAAAACTGGTAAAACATCATCAATAGCCACAACAGACATAACTGGAGTGATATTTATTTCCACCTCGGCATTTCACCTTCAAAGAATGAAATAATAATACAAAACATCTCCATTTATACCTAGTGCCCTCTGCTGATTTGCTCAAACAATCACATGTATTTTTTAAAATGTATAATATATAATATATACAAACATAAATAATTTTTCAACACATACAAAATTCACAATGTAAAATACAAAATACATATTGCACCTTCTATCATATAAATAATGCATTTAGATACTTTTTTGGAATATATAATATATAATCAAAGTACTAAATCACTGCTCACCTAATGTTCAAATTAACTTCAAGATTGATGGAGTGTCTTAAATTTAAGAATCATTTTACTTTCCAGATTCAGTAACTTCATAACAAAATCCATATGGGGTTGACCCAGCACACTAAAAAACAAAGTCTCATCAGAACCACTGTGAACAGAGTGGAAATGCTCAGCAAGAGGATTGTTCATGTTCACATTTCCAATATCACCCAAGTGTTCCAAAACTCTTACCTTCACCGTTCTCTTGGTCTGCCCTATGTACCACTTCACACTATCACAGCCACACTCAAAAATGTACACTACCCCACAAGAACTACAGCTGAAACATCCCTTTGAAATAAACTTCCTACCATTAATGTATGCACTAGACAAATTCTTAACCTTTTTGCACATCTTACAATGACCACAAGGAAATGGACCCTCCAGTTAAAATTTCTTATGACCACTAATGTACTTTAAATTGAGAAGCTCCTTAAGATTCAAATACCTCCCATATGAAAATGTAACATTTTTGGGAAACAAATTGCCAAACTGCTCATCTAAAAATACCAAATGCCAAAAAAAGGTTAAGAGTTTTGCAACACTTGGGTGACATTCGAAATGTGAACATGGCCAGTCCTGCTCCTGAGCATTTCCACTCTGCTCACGATGGTTCTGGTGAGACTTGTTTTTCTGTGTGCTGGGTCAACCCCATACGGTAAGAGGGGGAATTTTGCTATGAAGTTATTGAATCTGGAAAGTAAAATGATTCTTAACTTCAGGACACTCCATCCAAGAGGTTTAAATCTTGAAGTTAATTTGAACATTAGTTGAATAATGATTTAGTATTTTGATTATATATTATATATTATAAAAATATCTAAATTAAGCATTATTTATGTGATAGAAGGTGCGATATGTATTTTGTATTTTGCATTATGAATTTTTTATGTGTTGAAAGATTATTAATGTATCAAGGCATTATGTTTATATATGTTATATATTATAAATTAAAAAAAAAACGTGATTTTTTGAGCAAATAGGTAGGTGGGTATAAATGGAGATGTTTTGTATTATTATTTCATCCTTTGAAGGTGAAATGCCGAGGTACTGGATATGGTGGAAATAAATATCACTCCAGTTACATGTGTCATGGCGCTTGATGTTTTACTAATGGAGGCCATCTGAGCCTGGGTAACAGTCAGTTATTATTTGTAGAAGATGAGATTCTACATCTTTTGTTTTGATATGTTTACAGTGAAATAGGGCAATGTAGAAAGAGGGCTTAATAGGATTGGTGAGTGATGTAGCAGTGGTAGTGGAGAAGATAATGATTAAATTGCTAAATTCTCAGAGGACGTCATAAGGTGAGAATGTATTATCTTGTATGGTGGATTTACATGTATGTGTCTTCCTGTCAGCTGAGTGACATTTTCCAGAATTGTTTAGAATTAATTAGAAAGGTTTGTACTTTTTTCATATATTGGAATTTATGGCATTTTATAGCCTGTTATGAAAGCTTTCTGAGTTGAAAACAGTATTGCAGTTTGCATTGGTTTACCATTTTTAAGTTGTAAAACAGATTTTAGTTCAAGACTTAACCAGTCAGCTTTTGTTTTGGTCTGTAAAAATGAGATATCACTTACAAGAAGGCATTTTAGAAGAGATTTTTAAATGTATTAGTAAGGAATTCTGCAACTACTTTGGGGTAATTTATGTCATGGATGAATGTCCATTTGAGACTGGAGAGGGTTTATTTACATTTATTGATATTGATGATTGATTTTGGTCAGAAATTGGTTAATTTTGAAGGAATTTTTTGAAGGGGGGCTAAAACTAACTGGGCAGTGAATCCTGATAGATGACACATGTAAGATGATGTCAGAAACTAGAGGAAGATTGTTAATGATGATTAAGTCTAGAAGAGAGTGATCATTGGTAATAAGGTTAGGACAAGAATATGGAGCTATTACCTCTCTGAGGCTGAAGTCAGTTAGGATACCTGTGATTTAATTCTAGGTACAAGTAAGCATGTTTACACTGAAATCGCATATTGTTACAGGGCTGAAGTGATTATCTAGGTGGGAAGTGATATACTGAGTAAGATTTTTGATCTTCCTGATTTTAACAAGGAAGGAAATTGGTTAATGTAAGACAGAAAATTTTTGTTGACGGTAAAGATTTTGATTAGAAGCCAATTAGGGAGAGTGTCTCTGGAAGTTTGTTAGCTTTGACTAAAAGTTGTACCTTTAAATGTGTTTTGTAGAGAAGGACAATACCTTCACAATTTATGTGCCATGGTCTAACATCAAAGTAATAGTTCTATTGTGGGAAGAAAGTGTAGGCTGCCCTCGTTGAGCTGTGATTCTGTTATAGTCACAATATCAGGGCTGTGCTGTAGAGCACTTTTCTGGTTTACTCAGTTTTGAAGGTTTTGTGCATTTATGAGGAAGCAAGAGAGAGTGAGGACTGACCAGAGTTGGATTAAGTATTGTTTCTTAATAGAAGTATTAGAATGTTGGGGCGAATATGTATAGTGTCTTTAGTTGTTTTACTGTTGTTTTAACTTGGTTGTTTTTATTATTTTCCATCATTTAATTCACTGCACACTTTAGCATTATTGGCCAGTTGTACATTTCCCCCCATCAAGCTTGCAGTATAATTACATGCAAGTTACATCAAGAGGTTCATGTGCCAAGTTTACATCGATATTAACTTCCTTTAACAACCATTTTTCACATTGTGACATTCATAAGGTTTGCATATATGAATCTTCCCTATATTATTCACCAGTCTATAAACATTTGCACCTCCCATTCCTGGATACATACATAATCCCCCTTTTCTTATAATACACCAGACCTTTTTCATTTTGTGTTACTAACTAATGATTTCTATCATCCAAACCCTCCAGAAAATTATTTATTCTTCCAACTCACCTTTTCCTTCAGTAAATGGCATTACATTACTTTCTTAGTTCCTTCTGATGACACTAATATGCCTTCCTTTTTTATGCCACTACCAACACTATTCCTGATGATTGTTCCTTTTTTATCTTCTAACTGCTGTTTGCCTCCCTACGTTTGGAAGCTATTGTTACATTTCCTACAATATTTTCCTTTCCTGATTTCCCAGGTAATCCTATCCTTTCATTTCCTTTCTTGCTATTCTAACGACTACAGATTTTGGGGAATGGAAGCATAATCTTGACTCTTCCCCTAAATCTTCTAACATATCTAGAATAACCTGGAGCTGTTTAAAGACATGTGCTAGTAGTAGCATGCAACCATCTGCAAACAGAGAGGTACCACTCTTCCTTCTTTCATTATCTTCCTGCTGCCAATATTGCCTTACCTTTTGCACCAGGCATTCTATAACTAGTAAGAAGAGTCCTGGGGGTAATAAGCACCCCTGATGGGTACATCTCTTTTATTTCATTCCTTCAATACAACCCCTGTTTATACATAACCTCATTTTAGTTGCATTAAATAAACATTTAACTCCTCTCAAATATTCTGCCTGTCCTATTACCCCACTACAACCCCTTCTATAAACATCCATGAGACACAGTCTTTTTTTATGGCCATCAAAATAACACCTACATTCCCTTGATCTTCTCCCACCCAACTAACAAAATTTATCTTGGTTCACCAGCGGTTGGTAGAAGATTTACCTTTGACAAAACCTACCTGTTCCTCTCCCACTGATTTTGAAAACACATACTCAAGCCGTGTCATTAGAATCTTTGAGTCAGAGTTGCATAACAATACAGGGCAGTAATTCTTCACATCTGAACCATTGTTGTTTAGTTTATAAATGACAATTACCGTCACTTCTTCCATGGTATTTGGTTCCTTTGTCTAACTCTATAATTTCATAGAATAAACATGTCAGTATATTTACCCAAAATTAAACCCACTTTTATATAAAATTCTATTGGATAACAGCAAGGGCCACTAGCCTTGCCATCCTCAAATGTCTTATTGTTTCTTTCATTTTTTGCTTCTCTTTTGGCCTATTTACCACCTCTGTGATCTCTGCAAAGAAATAATTTCACTACAACCTCTGGCAAAGGTATAGAATGTATTTACTTTAAATGGCAGAGAAAACCACTACACTTTAACTCATCTAGTACAGGAAAACCAATGAAAATATAGGTTTAGCCCCACAATGCAGAGGGAGAAAGCCCATACTGTGGCACAGATGAACCATTTCTGAGTAGAAGCATGGGTGCTGGAATAATCAGATGTGAAGGATGGGAATGAATGCCCGATACTGGCTTGATCATTCTGTGATGAGGGGTGTAGCTCTGGTTTGTCACTTGGGTGATACCTAGTGGAAGCTCTGGGTAATACACCCATTGTTGTGAGGCTGCTCAACAAACACTGCAGGCAGCATTATATGAGCTCAAGGGAACCCATATGGAGATTTTTCCATGGAGAATTATAAACTGCTCCACCAGGACCAGTGACTGGTCAGCCCCCTACCTCCTGTCCCTCCCCTGGGAAATTAGTGGGCAGATAAGGTTTCCTGGACATGAGTAAATGGCCCATTGAGCACTCATCTAATATAAAGGCATGACCCTTGTGTTAGTAGAATGAATGGATTGACTGGGTGGAGATAAGGGAGCCATTAGGCAGGTCCTATGGATATATGGGAAAAGGACCGGGGATAAAAGAAAACAAATAAAAGCACTAGCAAACAACAGACATCAGGTTTCAACTCTTGAGTGCAATTAAACATGTCTATTTATAAATATTTAAAAAGATGACAGCGTGAAAGTTGTTTTCTTATTTTTTTTGCTTCCTACCAAATATGCATGGAAATTTCATGATTTATTTGCAAGTTTCCTTCTTCCAGCCTTATTTCATTACCTAGATTCTAGATGCATATAACTGTACTGTAACAACATTAACAGTAGCCTTAGAGTCTTCTGAGATGGGGAGAAGACAGACTAGTAGTCAGAGATCTGCTCATATAAATAAAACAGACAAAGATGGAGATATTGTAGTCACTAGTATATGACTGAGCAGAGGGAGTACTTTACAGTGACCAGTTGAATATGATCCAGTACCAACCTGCATTCTCAGACCCACCACCTGCTGAGATAAAGCATTCTAACTTCAGAAGAAGGAGATCTCAATGTGCTTGAGAACCCATGAAAGCATACTGTAAGTCAGGACTTAATGTTTTCCATGATGTCCATGAAATTACATCATCAGCTAGACATCTCCAGCATTGAACACTTTAATTATGAAATCATTTCTACGTTTTTTTTTTTCTTGGAGACTATGGACATTTTATCAAACTTCAAATAAATGTAACAAAAGTAGCCTTATCTAATCACTGTGTCTGAACCAGAGTACAAACACTTTTCAATCACATAATAATCTGATTTGTACTGCCAAAGGTATCTTAGGCACCAAAACTGGTTTGTTGTTTGTCTCCTTTCTTTGTGTAATGTGATTTGAATAGTACATTTCTACATGGAATAAGTCTTTGCAGATGATACTTCATAGTTTGGTTGATTCTTTTTATTAGATGCCCATGATCCTGAAACAGGGTCGAGAACAGGATCAAGAGTGAAATTGAAATCTTCCACAGCTATATACATATATTACCGCTGTTACATCTTGCAAATGTTAGGACACTTTTGTCCACTTTATGTAACCCCTACGCTAAACTGACATTATAGGTTCATAGGTAAGTACTAGGCTATTGGCCCAAGAGCCTAAGTAAGCCTAGCCAACAAGGTTACCTAGCTTATGCCACCCAAGAAAGTTAATTTCCTGTGCCCCTGTCGCGCAGAGCCACAGAAGTGATCCCCATGGTGTATTTCCTACTTCCCATCCACTCATCAAGATTTTTCTTGAAGAGTGCTAATGAGGTACTTTGCTTGACATAGATGGGTAGCTTGTTCCAGAGTATAGGAAGTCTCTGGAACAGGAATTTATCCCTCCAGCATGTCCTGTTTATTGTGGTGACAAGGTTTAGGTCCCTAGAGCATGTAGCTCAGAGGGATTGGGATTTCTTTAGGTGTAGCATGTCCAACAGCTCTGGGTTTAACATAGCTTTATATGTTAGGAAGAGATCTCTTTGGAGTAGGCGATATGCTACAGAGTAAAGCTGGAGTTTTTTGAGACGGTCAGTGTAGGGCATTTGTTTAAGGCCAGTAATCCTCTTTGTCAGGTACTTCTGTGGCCTTTCCAGCTGTAGCAGATGTCTTGTGAGGTACATTCCAAAAGGGGTGTTGTACTCTATAATGGGTCTAATGAGTGCCGAGTAGTGGGGAACAATGACCTATTTTTTCCTGGATGAGAACACTTTTGTGATGAGGTGTGCCACATAGAAGGATTTTCTGACTACTGTGACGATGTGATTATTAAAGGAGAGATACTGTCCACCTGGGTCCCAAGGTCTCTTATCACACATTTGGCATTAAGTAGACTGCCGTTTATGTGGTAGTTCATGGGTACAGAGTTTTTACCAAAGGGGATGACAATGCACTTTTTGGCACTAAGCTTGAGGCCATGCCTCTGACACCAGGCATCTGTCTCAGTGAGGCCCTTCTGTAGGATGTTCACATCATTTGGGGACTCGACTATGGCTCCTAGTTTGCAGTCATCTGTGAACTTCATTAGTAAGAGGCCTTCTGTGCTAGCCTGTACTTCAAAGAAGTAGATACCAAACAGGAGAGGTCCCAGGACTGAACCCTGTAGTACTCCACTTGTCACTGGTTTGAAGTCAGATTTGGAGTCTGCAACTTTTACAGTGTGGGTTCTGTCAGTGAGCCAGGTGGCAACCCATCTTGTGACATAGAGATTTATACCTAGTTTAGTGAGTTTAGCTATAATTACAGAATGGGGGATGGTGTTGAAAGCTTTGGCGAGGTAAAGATAGGCTATGTGAACCACCTTACCCTTGTCGAAGGCTTTGGTGACTGCCTCAAAGAAGTTGATCAGGTTCAGAAGGCATGATCTGCCTTTCACAAACCTGAACTGGGTAGGGTACAAAGTTTGGAGGTTAGCAATGTCTTTGTTTATGAGTTCCATGATGATACGTTCCATGGCCTTGCAGACCAGGCTCATCAGGCTAATAGGGCAATAGTTCCCAGGATCAGTGGTGGCTCCCCCTTTGTGGAGTGGGATAACTGTTGCTGTGTGCCATCCAGTGGGCACAAAGCCTGATGTGAGACTATGATTTAACATGGTGTTTAGGTGGGAAGCCAGTTCGTTCTGAAGTTCATGTAAAAAGCAGCCTGGGATGTTGTCCAGTCCCATGGATGCTGTGTTTTTGGTTTTAGAGAGTGCAGCATTTACTTACATAGATGTAATTACAGGGACTCTGCATTCTTCCTCTATAGATATGGGCCCTTTAAGGGGTGAGAGGGGGGTAAAGTTAGCACTGAACCTATCTGCCAGGATATTGGCAATATCAGTTGGTTCTGTAATTTTCGTGCCATTGTGTTGTAACTCACTGCAGGTCTAGGTGTTGCCATTGAGATTCTTGACATAGCTATAGAATGCATTGTGGTTGCCCTTAGAATCAATGGCAATTTTGTTTTCATAACTAGCTTTGGAGGATCTTATAAGGGATCTCAGCTTCTTACTGAGGCTGACCAGGGAGCTCCTCCACTCATGGGATTTTACTCTCTTTTGCAACAGTTTCTTCCTTCTGTTATAGAATTTGTTTATGGCAGGGGACCACCAGATTGGCTTCCTTTTTTTGGAGGATAGCATCTTGGTTCTGTTTGGGGTAGCACGATCCATGCACTCGTGTAAGTGCTTATAGGGTGCATTTGTGTAGGATTCAGCAGTCATAACTGTATTGTCCATCTGCATGGGTGTCATAAAGTTCACCACTTCTGTCTTAAGAAGCATGAAGTTGGCTTTGGAGAAATTTTTTACCGTGGTTTCCTTAATGGTGGATGGGGGTGGGATGCGGATATCTAGGGTGATTAGCTTATGGTCGGAGCTGACCAATGAGGAGTGACTTCAGGTATGGAACACCGGTCACTCATGTTGGTAATGACTAGGTCTAGGATATTGTTGCCCTTGGTGGGGGTGTGGATAAGTTGATCCAGGGCATTGGAATTTATGAATTCCAGAAAGCGTTGAGCGAAGGAGTTGATACATGAGTAGCTTTCACAGTTAATGGTGGGGTAGTTGAAATCACTCATTATTAGGGTGTTTGGTTGAACCCTAATATTTTCCAGTATATCAAGAAAAGAGGAGTGGGAATCCTGGGGCATGGTGGGGGATCTGTAGCAGGCTACAATTTGGATTGCAGCTTTGCCCAGAGTTAGTTGCACTTGGATAACCTTGGATGCATTATGCTGTGCAACTAGCTTGGAGGTGTGGATATCCTTAATGAATATGGACACACCTCAGCCTTTGGTGTTCTGGTCCAGGTTAGATGGCCGAAAAGTGTGGTATGAGTTATAGCCTGGTAATGCAGAGGTGCTCTATAGAACCTTGAACCAGGTCTCAATCACTGCACAGATATTGATGTTCTCCATTTTAAGGAGTGCCTCAAGTGAGTGCATTTTGAGATTTCGACTTCTAGCATTGAGTAGCATTACCCTCAGTTTTTGCTTGCCTGCTCCTGTTACAGTGGTAAATTTGTCATTTGAACCTTGCCTAAAAAAGGCATTATAGGGGTGACAAGACCCTTAGCCAGTATCCGGAATCCCAGGGGAGACAGGTGCAGGTCATCTCTGGTAAAGCATCATGGTCTGTTGACCATGTTGTTCCAGGCAGACAGATACTGGACCCCCTTAGAATGACACCAGAAGCTTAGTCAATTTTTGAAGTCAATCATTTTGTCCTTGTACTGCGGTATCATTCTGGGTGATGGCAGGATGCTACTCAGGGCTAAGGTCATACCTGCCTGGGCTACAAGATTGAAGAGCTCTTCCATTTCTCTTTTCATGTAGTCCAGGGAGGTACATCTCAGGTCGTTCACACCAACATGGACAATGACAGAGTCATATTTGTACTTTTTGTGGAGGGACCTGAGTGCATGGGTTATGTTAGAACCATATAAAAAAAAATAGAATTATGGGCACTTCCCCTGTGTTTGATTGTGAATCAGTTTGTTGAAGCTTCAGTCTCACAAAACAAAACCATCAAAGTTTTAACAAAAAAAGATTATAAAAAGTATTTTTTTACAGGAGATAAGCCTCTCTTCTCCCCTGTGTAAAACTTTGCACTACCCAGTGCCCTCTTGTGTGTATCAACTTCACAGTAGCACATCTATGGAGAGAAAAAACAGTTTGACAATTTCAATCACTGTTGCAATAACAGAAATCACACTGTCATTTATTTCCTATCAATCTAAATCACTGCAGTCACAGTAATCGAAACTACACTGGCATTTATTTCCTACTGAGAATGCAATCCGTGAGGTCCAAATCAGTGAATAAAAAAATATTGGTTTACACTCAACTAGGTGTAGGTGAGTCATCAGTGGTCTGTGCAAAGTAAAAAAAAAAATGACTTCAGCCAGTTTGTCACCCACCTTTATATACAGCTTATCTTCTTCTCATCAGAGTCTTTTGCATTTAGACGGAAACACATTTATAGACTGCATTCATTTTAAAGATTCAAAGTTTTTATTTTAATCTCCTACAAAAATGCTATGCCTGCCTTTTGAAGTTACTAAAGTAAGGTCCTTACTCATACTTAACAGGAGTATCAAAATCTTTCAGATAGACTTATTTTTACACTTACATTTTATAGATGTCACATCACAATGGCAACAAACTCTTAAAATAATTCTATGAATACTTGTGTTTAGATACATGCAGTCATAAAAATTTATTCTGAAAATCCACAAAACCAACAGCATTAACTGAAGAATAAAAGAATGAATCATTAATGAGTGTGTGTTAAACATACAGGATTGTTGCAAATGATTAGCAAAGAATATGAAGAAATAGAACCCTGGCCATGATAACTAAAATAGAAATAGCTCCATATAAAACAGCTGCTATACATGTATAGAATGTAATGGGTTACGCAGTGTACATCACAGTACAGTTAAGTCCAACCCTCGCCCACATGCCCAAACACACTCGCAAACTGTTAACAGGTAAAGGGACCCTAACTGCAAGCTGACATTACCTTAGTCCTGAGTCTACCTGACTTCATCCAGTATCTTCCTACATAATAGCAGCAACTTCTTGAATAGCTTAAATAGTTTGTACTGTTAAATCTTGTTACCTGAGGTCATCGCTGCAGAATAATGTCACCAGTCTTTTTCTGTGAGTCTATCTAAACAAGGGATGCCACCAAGTCTCTTGTTAACAGTCACAATTCAGATGGATAAATAAACTTGTGGTGGGTGACATTTGCTAGGAGATAAAGATTCTGTGGTAACTAGAAGATAATCTTCCTGTAAATAACTTGTTCCTTTGTTCAGTAAGATTACCCCTGCTAATTTGGGTACAACAACATTATTTGATTTAGAAAAAACTCAGTGCTATAATGACTGGTACATAAGAGTTGATGATGGAAGATTCAAGGGAAAACTCACTTCAGTGTCAGGTAACTTCTTTTTGGGAGTTGCATCTCACCTCTCCCTGGTCAACTCTTTCAGGAAGGAGCATTTTGAATGATAGGAACACAGAATCTTTCAAATGGCTAGAAATCTTATGGGGCAAGATATATGACAGGAGAAAATCTGCTGCTTCTTCCAAATAGAGCAGTGGGACAATTCACAGTGATCACTATGTTCTGGAGAAGTATAAAATAACTTCTTTCTCCAAAAAAATTCCAACATTTAACAAGGAAGAGCTTTGATGCTTTTGGATGACCTTTGACTATCAGTTTGATCTTTTCCCTGCAGCTGTCATGTTATTAGTACATTAACTATTATTATATTTTATTTTTCTGTTTAATAATTAGCCAATTTATGTTGATTTCTCTCATTTTTTTATGCTAAAATGTAAGTTATAAAATGTTCATGTAAGAAATATTTAAAAAATCATGTAAATAAGCTCATGTACTGATGTTTTTACCCTACAATTATAAATGTGCATCATGTGTAACTTAAATGTGGAGCTCTTCTCTCTAGGCCTCCATTGAAAATGGGTTTTACATGTTCAGACTTTTCCTGGTCAACAAAGATAAATAAAGAAATAAAATAAATAAATAAATAAATGTTTGAGTAAGAGCTCTATAACCTCTCTCACAGTACTGGGGTTGGATTAAACACTTTAAGAAGTGAACAGAATTAAACTCCCCTTGAGCAGTATTTTCAACTTAACCTATCATCTCCATGTGATACTAACTGAATGAATTCTCTAAATCATCATACTTTGCTTACAAGAGTATTGTCATTCTGTGCAAAGCTAGTTCTTCTGTATAACTCAGTACTGTTTCCCATGAAAGATTTTAAAAAGTTTTCAACCTAGACTAGTTATAGCACAAACTTTGCAAGGCACCTTGTTAACACTCAAGTTTGTTCCTTAAACAACTGTACCAGAGACACTGTTCTGAATAAAAGCAATAGTATTATCAGATAAATCCTTAATGTGATGACAATTCATGTTTTGAAATTGATTTCACTTGTAGATTCTTCACCATACCGGGCAATTGAAATGTGTGTTATCATAGTGCTTTAATATTCCTCAGACTTCCCACAGAAAAATAAGGCTGACCACATCAATTAATGACTTTGCCAGAGACCAGATATGTGTACAGCAAGTGTATCATTTGACAAATAAGATACTCTCATCTGTTCACTTCACTGGGAGTGACACCAAAATAGAATCCAAATATGCTAGCCAAGCATATTATCCCAATAAGTTGTAACATTTATTTTCTGTTTTCTCCTTTTGTCGTGACACCACTAAAATATATATTATCAGCACATTTCTGTGCCAGTATTCACTCCTTCACACTGTCACTAAAATGGAAACCAAGATACAAGAGTCCTTCATTTATTCACAAACAGGTCCACTCTCATTTCCAATAAGAAATATTTCAGACATCTTTTATCCCCATATATGAGATTTAAATCACACATTATTAAACTGCAAATTCTATACTGATGCACCCCCCACACACACACACACACACACACACACACACACACACACAAACATTTTGCATTATTATGCAGAAATGTTACAGACAAATCACCTTTACAGCTATATTTTCTAAGCAAAATAATGATTTGCAGAAACTTCACTTTCAGAGAATGTATCATACTGTGTTTGGGAAAGGCAATATAGTAAAGTTTAAAATGGTTATGAACATTCAAGAAAACTGAATGGTTATTTAGCCAAAGGCATAGAGATGATATTTTAGCAATAAGCCATGTGTGAATGTGGGTTGTGCTCAGTTTACTTATGTCTGACTTGATTTGCTGATGTAGCTGAAATCTGTTAGACAGAGTCTATAACATTAGGTGTTACACACTAGTAGTAGTATTTATGCCTGATCCGCGATCTATTATTAATTTCAGGCTGATGAGAAGTAGTGCTGATTGCTGATGCCTTGCACCTGGCTTCTTGGCAAGAGGGCATTGCTTTTTAAACATACACTTAGCTGATGCTTACCTTTGGATGTAGTTGGAAAAAGATTCAAAGGTGCCCTCGATAATCAGTATTATCAACGAGCTCTATCATTGCAAATGGTGTTTGGGGTAGCTTCTGCCCCATTTCTCTGGCAATGGGCAAAGGATCAGGGAGTGCCTTGAGTGCAGTATTATTTTGGCAAAATCACCATGTCTGGAACTATACCTGTGGAACACTTAGAAGGCCTCAAACATGTCCTGAAAGGATTGAAGAAGTGTGGGTTGGGAGCTATGAGATACAAATGTGAGTTTCTAGAAGCCCAGAGTTACGTAAGTGTGTTTTTGTAATGGCATTATACATGTCAAGACAAAATTCAGGCTATACTAAAGACTCCACTACCATAATATCTCTCACATTTAAGGTATTTATTAGAATTTGTGAACTATTACTTGCCAGCAATAGCAACTGTGCTGCATCCCATAAATTAGTTACTATATGCTGGTAGACTATGGAAATGTAAACAGTCATTTCATGAAGCCATGGGGTTGGTCACATCCAATGTATTCCTGATGCAGTATAACCCATCCCTTCTGGTGAAGCTGTTATGTTATGTCTCTTCCTACAGTATTGGAGCCATGATGTTACACATTATGGAAGATGTTAGTGAACAGTCTCTTCTACATTTGCTTCATGCTCTTTTTCTGCAGCTGAGAAAAGCTATGGTCAAATTAGCAGAGAGACATTAAGATTTATGTAGGATGTCTAGAGGTTTAACTAGTACCTAAATGGCAGATCATTTCTGCTTGTTACAGAACAGCAGCCTCTGGTTTCAATTTCTATCCCCCAAAAGAGAAATTCTACAATAGCAACTGCCCCGGTGCAAAGATGGTGATTGTTTTTGAATGGAGAATTGAGTACAAGCGTACTGCATGTTATACAAATGGGAGAAATTTGTCTTGTTTACCACTGGAGACTGTAAAAAAGAAAATACTATCATGAGTGTATAGTGTGATGAAAAATGGCTGGACATTCAAGCACATATCATAATTTCACATTGTCCAAGATGAGGTGAACTTAAACGATGGCTACTAATGTGAGAGTTAAGGATAATGATACCCACAACGTTATGACCCAGAGGGCTACAAGAACATTGTCAAGGTCATCTTGGAGTAGTGAAAATGAAGGTAAAAGCTTGGAGAAACTTGAGGCAGTCAAACATTTATTGAGAGATAGAACAGCTAACAATTTAATGACGTGGTTGCCAAATTGTCTCGAATGAGCTACAATATGTATGCTTCATCTATGGAATTGGCAAGCAACCTAGGCAGTACATCCATGTTGATTGTTCTTGGCAGCTATTTATGGGAACAACAGTTTTGGCAGTAATTAATATATACTCTAACTGGCCAGAGATATTTCACATGAGCTGTACTATCTCTGGTCACACCATTAATGTACTATGAGTCCTTTGGGTCAGAAATAGAGTGTCCCAAAACAAATAAATGATAATGGCCCTCAATTTAAAGCAGATGAGCTCCAGACATTTCTTCATAAAAATGACACTGGCCATATTATGTCTGCCCCCTGGCATCCATCAACTAATAGGCATATTATGTCTGCTCCCTGGCATCCATCAACTAATAGGCATATTACAGCATGTCTGCTCCCTGGCATCCATCAACTAATAGGCATACTGAGAGGTTTGTGTAAAGCCTGAAATGAATACTTCAAACTATGGCAAATGACATATTACCCTCTAACAAAAGGTGGCCAATTTCTTTGTTCACATATAGCAATGCTGCTTATGCTATAATGAATTAGATCCTGGCCATGTTGTCCGTGGAATGCCCTCTTCATTCATAAGACTTGTTTTTGACAAACCTTCCACAGTCTGTTCAAGACTGACAAATTTAGAAAGATTGATT
>NC_056737.1:394409760-394442260 GCF_019279795.1 Protopterus annectens | reverse complement strand
TTTAAACACTGTCTCGCTATGTTAAATGGGTTTAACATAGCGAGACAGTTTAAAATAAGCAACGGAGATCTCCGTTGCTTATTTTAAAGCTGTCTCGCTATGTTAAACCCATTTAACATAGCGAGACAGTTTTTTAAAAAAACGAGTTATACTAATGGAAAAAAGTCCGGGCGACCGGACCTTTTTGCATTAGTATAACTCGATTTACAACGGGCACGCTGGCCAATCAGCATGCACGTTTTGGGGGGGGTCATGGTATAATATAAAATGTTACACATCTTTTATGGTTTTGTGTTTAAATATCAACTCTTCTGTGACTTAAGAAATTAAGCTATGTTTTCAAATGGCACACTCTTTCTAAAGTTATTGATCATTTTATTTTTATTTTGTTTTGTGCTCAAATATTATTTGATCAAATGGAAAGTTATAAAATTTTAAAAGTTCAAGTTAAAAGAAATTATTTTGTAGAATAGTTCATAGTCATATTTTTGTATAATGTTTTTTGCAAAACTGAGATTTTATCTGTGACATGACTCAAATGGGCACAATATTAGAACTGACTGCTGTGACTACTCGATAGAAGATTACTTCCAAGTCACTAATGGACCCCTCAGAGTATCCAGCATTTGAAAACAACTCATTTTATGTTTGAAAATATAGCTTCTTAAAAGCTGCAGAATGCAAACAATCATGAAAGACCCAAGTAAGGAAAGCACAAATCAGATTCACTGTCATTTCTAACGTAAACCTCAGATTTTCAAAAATTCCAAGATTAAAGTATAATGTTACAAAATTAGTATTTCTTTTCGGGTTATACAATTATTTGCAGGGAATCATTATTACATTTCAACAAAAGACCAGAAGGATTTTTTTAGGTTTTGCATCTTTTTTAAAAATGCTAGTCGTTGTACTTGTTATTTCTACGTAGAAAAACACAGATCAAGTAACCGTTTCAGGAATTGCATCCTCCAAACAGTAAGTCCTCCAGATGCATATCTGGAGTACTTAGTAATGTGTGCCTAGTAAATCAAGCTAAAGGTCATATATACATTTGTTATCAGGTCTTGTTTGACTCTGACACTAAGGAAAAAAATGTCACAGTGAAATGGAAAGAAGAAACGGTAGTCAGTACAGACCAGATCACTTTCTTGACTTGATGATGTGTGTGCGCCATCTGCTGGTCACTAGGCATTTGTACAAAATGCCTTACCAAAGCTCTTGCGAAGGTTTTAATCCATAAGGGGTCCAAACCTTTATTTCATTCCAATGTAAGCAATTTACCTGTCTTGACAACAAGGATTTTTATTATGAATCAATGTAAAAACATGTCCCAGTTTTCAGTCATGTATTCTCCATCTGTCATAATACCATTTCTTAGTCACAGCTGTTGTAACAACTACCATGAGTTAACTTGCAATACATCTGTACTTTGTTTTAGGTTCATAACTTCTCACACTGGCTTCAGTAATGCTATGGAAACTAATTCATGGTTATTATATTTCCACCTGAAACACCTTATCCTTTTCTTACATTTTCACTTTTAGGTTATCTTTGAGGTTATAAAGGTAACATGAAAGGCACTATCCGCAGTAATACAGTGAAAGGGCACGTTATTTGATTTCTTTAACATAATTAATATTTTTCGTTATCATTGATGGTATTGTAGCAATAACCCATGACTGGGTGAGGGTAACACAGGATTTAGCCACAGCTGGTGTGGTTTAATCACAAGGGTGAAATGTTTAAACAAAGCAAACCGTTGGTTAACCTTGTGATACCCACACTCAGTCAAAGGTTATTGTTATTATAAAATAACATTATTTAAGAAAGAAATTGCTTACCTTTCTTAAATAATGTCTTTGTATAATGGCACTGTAGTGTTCTTCGTTGTTCTTCCTCATTTGCTGATGTACTGCGCATGTGTATGGGACTTAGGTTCCCACACTTACAAGTGTATCAGTGTTCTTCAGGAGAAGCAATGGAGAAAAAGGAATCTCCATTCCTGATTTTTTTTTCCTGCCAGAAACAACAATAAAGCCCAATATAATAGGGGGGAACAAAGGTCTAAAATAAGGATAGCTTTTATTGCTCTTATAAACTTAGAAAGTTACTGGAATGAGAGGTTTTCTGTAAGTGTGCATTTTCTGAATGATATGAAGCCTAAACCTCAAATGTCTGTCATTATTTAATGACATGAATCCCTACTGGCTGATCAGAAAACTTCATTTTTTTATGAAGGAAAGATAAAAACTATGAGGCAAAAATCTGGACATTCTGCAAAAATATGGACAGTTGAGTGGTACAAGAGTCAACCGAGATTTGTGGAGGGACAGCACAGAAATACATGGAAGGTCAGGTACGTTTCCGTTTCTTTAGTTTTGCAGAACATACCTGATTTTTCTTCTATTTTGCTCTGAGCTCCATAGCATATGAAAACAGAAAAGTCTGGACACTCAGTGGTACTTCAGCAGCTAAGCTTTTTTTCTATTGGTATATGCTCAATTTATAACAGGCATGCTGGTTGGGCTGTCCGATCAGCATGCACGTTTTTGAATGGCAATGAGCCTTTATTGTATACCTGTTCTTATGTTTCGCCACTTCTTTCTGGCTTGTGAATTTATGCGCATTAATGCACACTGTCACAAGTAGCACAAAGGCTGGCAAAGAGGAAGAGTCAAATACAGATAAAAACATGCCAGAATCAGGAAATGAATAATAACAGGAAACATATAAATGACATTTAGAAAACTACAATCTCTAACACTGTATTTAGAAGAAAAGTTCTATATCAAATGCAATCTGCAATGGTCATTGATGTGGTCAATACAATAAATGTTACATGTTCATGTCCCATAAAAATAGAAACAGAAAAAGTTTGGCTGGAGTAAGGTCATAAGTGGAGATGTGTATTTCAGTTTGCTGATTTTCAGCTGACATTACCATGGAGCAGCTTACGATTTTATTAGCTTTTTCAATCAGAACCTATAGGAAAAAAAATCATACACACACACACACACACACACACACACACACACACACACACATATACACATGGTTCAAAGCCTTACCATCTTGAATCATGTTACGAATGCTTGAAATTGTACTTCACACTAATTTGTAGATATCATCAAATGATTTAAAAATACTCAATACAAAATATGAATTAGAGAGCAAATCAGCGAGCAAATCAGAGAACAAATTCCTTTTTTCTGATAATTTATCACTATACTGCAGAAACTGTCTTTTAAAAGGGTCTATGTTATATATTCGAACTTTCAAAATGTCGAATACCATATGTTCGAGACTATATGGTCGATATTTGAAAGTTCGAATATATAATGAAAAAAAAAAAAGAAAAGAAAAACATAATTTAACAGTGCGAGTGCAACACCCCCCACACACCCCCTACTTAAACATACCAACTCCGAGACCACACTTCAGTGCAGAAAAGGAAAATTCTCCCATTCTGCACCGTACGGTGCCGTTAAAGTCAACCTTCGAACACTTGAAATGTCGATCATATGGTCTCGACCATATAACGATCGACATTTCAAGTGTTTGTTTATTTGACATAGACCCTTTTAAAATATAAAGAAATGAAACAGTTAATTTTCATTCCAAAGGCAATATCTAAAAATGGTATTGAAATGGGAGACAGTTGATCGTACAGTTAATGTTTGTGTTGATACCAAAACCGGGAATGGATACCACTGAAATCCACCCTGATAAGTTATATACCTTGCCCTTTTCTCCACTGTTGTGCAACCACAGTGTTAGTATATATACGTTGCAGGATGTGGGAAATGCAAAGAACCCTGAAAACAAAAGTTTGTTTATTCCTGAAAATGTTTTTTTCTGTAAAATGGATTCCAAGTAATTGTACCCACTGAAATTACCATCTGTGAATTAGCATGAATTTTAAAATGAAACAAATACACTCCAATGGAAAGTCTGACCACTGCAAATTGCAAAAAAAAATTATGTGATCCAAGTAACCAAACAAAGAAATTATTTAGTTAACACATTCTTTGTTTGGTTGGTTGGTTAGTTGGATTGTGTAATATTTTTTGACAACTGGCATTAGTCCTATGCCACATTGGAGTGTATTTTTGGGGGGTTTTGGTATAGCTTACATGATCATTCCCATATTTTTGGGTTATGAATCCTGAAGTACAAAATCTCTAACAAACCTCAAGCTTTATTTGATTTTATTGCTGTGTCCTTTAGCTAATATACTTTCTGGCTATGTGTCAGTGTAAATAAATTTTAGATATTTCTAATGTGTTACCTGAGATATTTTTGAACTTGATGGCAACACTTTCATTTTACTTTTTATCTGTTTATCTGTCTACTGTTGGCTATCTCTGTGATCATTTACATGAAATGTTTTGTCTTGTAATCATACCTTGGATTCTGTTGTGTATTCTATAATTAATGATATATGTCTTGTAACATTATTTGCTATATGACCCTGGTCTTCAGGGCTGAGAATAGTTATTAGCCCATTTATCTATTTATCAAGCGTTAAGTATGTAAATACATGACATTGGCATGTATGTAGAATTTGAAACACATAGCTGCATGCAATACACATCAGTGGCATTTTTGATGGACAGATCTTATGTAGATTATTCTTCATTACTAATTTTGTGTCACTAACTGTCTTATTCAGTATATCATTTAAAACCTTCATTTGAATGTACCTATATAGACTGCACAGAGTTAATTTTGAAGACTTGGGTTTCTACTGACATTGCTTGATTTCAAATAAGTTATCTCACTGTTGTACTCTTAGCCTGAAGAACTGAATATGTATTATATGGAAAGAGGAACACTGTACTTTTTAAAATTACTGCATGTGAGATACATGTAAAGGGCTGCAATATACAATCTTTATTTCACTGCTGAATGAATGAGTCGCAGTAGCTCATTGAGATAAATCTAAAAGAAACTCTCGTCCTTCCACTAACACCATTTACACACACACACACACACACACACACACACACACACACACACACACACACACACACACGCAGTATACCTCTGAATAATAGATGTATAACAAAGTGGTTGAAATAATGTGTTTCTGTCTGGAGTTTGTAAGTGTATTCCCATATAAAATACTTTGGCACTAAATAAAATCAAATAAATATTAAATCTTTTTGCTGACAGAAGTATATCTGGCCTGATCTAGGAAACACAAGTCAGCTTCACAATCACTATGTATACTGTGTGATATTCCAGAAGCTAAAATATTCTGTGACAGGACCTTTCCAGTGTTTGCTCAGCAGGTAACATTTAATATTAAACGTCACCAACAGAAAGGAAATGCTTAAGAATCCTAACATGTATCTTGATTAGAAAAATGCCGTTTTTACATGCATTTGTATAATAGTATATGCCTGAACCACCACCTTTAACATGCTGTGTCAAAACAAACGTGTTTCCTTGAACTAAATTGTACCGAAACTCATCCCTCTTTTAATATCAAGAGATAAGTAAACACTTGTTAATGACTTAATTAAAAATGTCAAATTGCTGACAAATTAATGACAAATTAAATATGAGTTAATAAGAAATGGACAAGGTAAGACGTACTCTAATTGCACCAAAGATGAATATACTGCCATCTTGTCTTAATAACAAAGACAATGTAATCAAGAGATGTGATGTGATAAGAGCAGGCCTGCAGTAGAGCGAGAACAGCTGATTACGGTGCTCAGATACATAGCCCAGCAGGAAATAATGATTTTCTGTCACACTCTTAGGCAGTCCTGCTGGGCATTTAAAACACAGAATAGATATATATATTGATCAGAAATGAAAATGTAAATGTATATTCTGAATTATCGCTGGCTCTGCTGAAGATGTAGAAACAGCAGTTTACATCATGAAAGAAACACATTAGATTAAGGTACATTTTACAGAATGCACTTCACTGGAAAGTACTGGCCCTTAAATTTGGATTTTTTTCTAAACATATATTTATTTGTTTATTTATTTACTTTATGCTAACTGGCTGAGACATATTATGGACAACTGCATCTGACGGCCTAATCTGGAAGCATTGTTGAATGACATTTTCAACTTCTACTCCTTGGACTTAGTAACTACTTGCTGAAACACCAATTAAACAAGCACTTCTAGTTGAAGCAACCTGACAACAAATATCTAACATAAACACATTTGTAGGCGAGCAAGCCCCCTGTACTACCTATATGAGGACAAACTCCCACACTGCCCAGATTTATTTCTGATAACTGAACAGTTGTGGGGAAAGGAGAAGTTCCAAAAAACAGTGAATCGTTGCTTATGTTGTAATAGAAACAGCACCAGCAATGATTTCCTATGAGGAAAAGCACTTGGAGAAGTGTAGCGAGTCCGGCTCTGATCAAAGAGTTGCAACATCATTCACTTCACACTTTACCACTTGCAGGAAAGGCAAATTTTCAGCATAACGTAGGCTGCAAGTGGAGACTGGGGAAGTCCAAGTCATGCTTGCAGAACACAATTCATAGTATCTCCTCACCTTTTGATTTATTTATTTATTTCCAAGTCATGCTTGCAGAACACAATTCATAGTACCTCCTCACCTTTTGATTTATTTATTTATTTATTTGATTACTAACTTGTTTAATTATTTATTTAACAATTGTTAACTTGTTCTATATAACATCTTCAGATGACAGGATATATATATATATATATATATATATATATATATATATATATATATATATCTATAGAAGAAGACTGTAGGTTCGACTCCTGCCTGGCTCAGTTGACGTATTTTGGCACAGTGGTGCAGTGGTTAACGTTGTCCCTTACAGTAAGAGGTTCTCTGGTTCGATTCTAGGCTGGGGTGCCTTCTGTGTGGAGTTTGCATGTTCTCCCTGTGTTCGCGTGGGTTTCCTCCGGGTACTCCGCTTTCCTCCCACATTCCAAAGACATGCATCTGAAGCATTTCTCCCTGGGCCTCCGCTGAAAACAGGCTCTGTGGAACCTAGTCGGACTTTCCCAGTCAACAAATGATAAATAAAAAATAAATAAAATATATAATGTGTGTGTGTGTGTGTGTGTGTGTGTGTGTGTGTGTGTGTGTGTGTGTGTGTGTGTGTGTGTGTGTGTGTAGATAATTTACATGGCTAGGCTATTTCTGGAATGTGGAAGATAAACCAAGTACACAGAAAAGACCCCAATGGATAATGAGAATGTGCAAACTGCATACACCAGAGTCCAGAATCCAGGAGTGAGTCCAGGACTCTGAAGCTACAAGGCTGTGATTTTATCACTGATTCGTTGCATTGGCCTCTCTTAATCACTACATCATTCTAGCAGACAATAACAAATGAAAAGCAGTAAAATTCTCTTAAACATCAGAGATGTGGGTGGTATTGTATGGATGCTGAATGGCCTGTAAATGGGATTAGTTTTCAGATGCATTTTTAGTCACTTGGATATTTTGCTTTTATAATGAATGGAAATAATGATAATTGCTCTTTCAATACATCCAGGTAAACATCTCTATGTGTCATTAACCACATGACTGCAACATTTTTATTTATGAATGGAGTTAAGACTGAAAATCTAAGATTATATAAGGGTGAAAAGTGCAGTCAGCTGAGAATGATTTCTTTTCAGTTATTAACATATTTACCAGAGAAGGAGGTTGGAAATAATTCCAAGGATTCAAGGGTAGGTCTGTACAGTTTTTATATAAGCCTTTCATTATGACACAATATCTATAACAGTGAATTTGGGAAGTCAAGATAAATCATATCATGTCATTCATTACCTAATAAATACCAATGATAGTTGATGTTTCAGAGTTACTTGCAATAATGAATTTTACTTCCTAAGAAGTGTGCTAATTATTGTTTTCAGGCTGCCTATATAGAACAGATGGACTCGGAGAATTATAACATACAAAATATGAGTATATAACCAGACACTTTTATATACTCACATTTTGAATGTTACAATATATACATCCCACTGGTTTTAAACTGAAATGGATGATTCTATTACTTTACTTTAGTGTGGAGGCAGCAATAATGCACAGACTACACAAAGTGTCACAACTCTAGACTTTTTTTAAGTCACGATGTCACAAAGGAACACAAAAACATCTGGAAGGTAAAATGAACTTGGTGCTCTCCCATATGACCAAGAATAATGGCAGTGCACTCTCCCAGTAACCATAAGAGTACCACGATGTTAGATTCCAGATGTGCTCCAAACTGCATTGCGACTTCAACTGAGTATTCCAGAAGGTGGCAAGACTACATTATTAGAAACAGCATCTTCTTTATGCCTGTGAGACTGCAACACTGCAAGCTGTCAATGGTAACATTACTGCCATGTGGAAAGGAAATTGTGCTGGATGACTGACTGAGGAAGGACAAAGTAGCAGACAAAACATAGTATGAAACACTAACAGATCTGAAGTCAGACACAAAGCTAACAGCTAAAAGTTGTTACTAAATGAAAATGTTATTAACCCAAATAAAATAAGTAAGTAGTGAATTATGGAGAATGCTGGACTTACTTGCAATGGCATGGTTTATCCCAAAGAGTCATCCCAGGGGGATAAATCCAGTACAACACATACTAAAATGAGATTAACTATACAATGTGTTTATTTAAAATAAAAGATTGATGTTTATATGAATGAACAGCTGCATCCTTTTTAGTCTCACCAGTGATTTACAATAGATGTGTACATTGACTCTGTTCACCGAGTCTGCACACATTTGTGATGTGAGCGATATACATGTGGCTTGCACTTTGCATCACTTTTGGGCTTTTACTTTTTTTCCATTTTGGCAGCATGTACATGTGTTGGAGAATTCCATCATTTATTTATTTAAAGGTGTTTTCTTTTTGCTACTTCAGGCACTGTAGTACACTGTGGAAACATTTCTTTATTAGTTACTACTTCATGGCTCTGTATTATCCTGTGGAAGCATTTCTTGTTCGTTGGTACTTCATGACTCTGTATTATACTGTGGAAGCATGTCTTGTTAGTTGTTAATTTATGGCTCTGTATTATATTGTGGAAGCATTTCTTGTTCGTTGGTACTTCATGACTCTGTATTATACTGTGGAAGCATGTCTTGTTAGTTGTTAATTTATGGCTCTGTATTATACTGTGGAAGCATTTCTTGTTCGTTGGTACTTCATGACTCTGTATTATACTGTGGAAGCATGTCTTGTTAGTTGTTAATTTATGGCTCTGTATTATACTGTGGAAGCACGTCTTGTTCGTTGTTAATTTATGGCTCTGTATTATACTGTGGAAGCATGTCTTGTTCGTTGTTAATTTATAGCTCTGTATTATACTGTGGAAGCATTTCTTGTTCGTTGGTACTTCATGACTCTGTATTATACTGTGGAAGCATGTCTTGTTAGTTGTTAATTTATGGCTCTGTATTATACTGTGGAAGCATTTCTTGTTCGTTGGTACGTCATGACTCTGTATTATACTGTGGAAGCATGTCTTGTTAGTTGTTAATTTATGGCTCTGTATTATCCTGTAGAAGCATTTCTTATTCGTTGGTACTTCATGACTCTGTATTATACTGTGGAAGCATTTCTTGTTCGTTGGTACTTCATGACTCTGTATTATATTGTGGAAGCATGTCTTGTTAGTTGTTAATTTATGGCTCTGTATTATACTGTGGAATCATTTCTTGTTCGTTGGTACTTCATGACTCTGTATTATACTGTGGAAGCATGTCTTGTTAGTTGTTAATTTATGGCTCTGTATTATCCTGTGGAAGCATTTCTTGTTCGTTGGTACTTCATGAAACTGTATTATGTAGCAACATAACCTGGTATTTTAAAGCAGCAACACTAGCAAGAGGGATAAAGCTTTGACTATCACCCACGTGACCTGAGTTGCATTAACAGTCTGGGTGTCAGTATTATGGTTTGCCTGAAGGAGGTGAGGCAGGATAAGACTTTGCCTGCTTGTATTTCTTTGAGGAGGAAGAATAGGTAATATATGTCCTTGACACTTCATGTACAATCCACCGTGCAGAACAGGGATTGTACAATAGGTATTGCCTACAAGAGTAGCTGGGCTAAGATGGCATCACATGCTAAGGTGTAGCTTATTGTATGCCAGTCTCTTAGACATTATGATGAGAGCAAAAGGGACAATAGAGACCCCAGCCATCATACCAAGCCTCAGCAAGTAGCAGCAGTGACTCACAGGCTGTCTAACCTCTCATGAAAAAACCCTCATTGCCAGGTATCAGAGAAGATCTGGCGACCCAGCCCAGAAGGATTACACATTCAGATGAAGATGAAGAGATGAATATGTGGCATTAAGAGAGTTGAAGTTCATAGGGAAACATGAAGCGACAGGGGGAAAAAAAGGAGTACAAACCAAATACAATCAGGAGAAAAATGTTCCAGTATTTTATGCTGATGTATTTTACGGGCTTGTCACAACTATTTTAATGGTGGAAGGTTTGCATCAATGAAACCGTCAGTGGGGTTATGTTCCAATATTTTTGGCTGAATGGTGTAACCTCCATGTACATATTTCAGTATTTTGTTCCCATTAAGAACACATTTCAACCAGTTAGATTGCTGGAATTAGGGACTTGTCTTCTTGCCATAGTATTGTAAACAACATCTTTTTACAGCATGGTGCTTGTTGCTGTTTTCCACAATAAATAATGTACCATTATTGCACATTTCGAAATGCAAGCCATAGATGAAAAAATATGACACTCAAATCATAAGACATAAAATAACAGCTACTGGTCTAAGAAGTAGAAACTAAGAGATTTCAGATCACAGACTTGAGTAACAGGGTAGTAGCATGCTCAGCATTATGAAATGAAACATACAACACAAAAGAAATGACAGTTATTATGCTAAGAAACACTAACAGATCTGAAGTCAGACACAAAGCTAACAGCTAAAAAGTTGTTACTAAATGAAAATGTTATTAACCCAGTAAACGCTTACTTTTCTTTAATAGCAAAGGGTCATTCCTCTAGAATAATTTCCAAACTTTTGAATTTTATGATGCCACTTTCAGAAGGCCAAGGTGTGGTTAACAGAACACTTGAACTGCAAGGCAAGTAAGCAAGTACTGACACAGATAAATGGGATCATGACCATTTTTTTGATTGCACAGTAAGACTTAAGATACTTATGCCTACACATGTGATACAGACAGAGCATGGCTGTTTGGTGTGCTAGGTAATGCCCCATTCTGGCACCCCCAGACCAGAGCTGAGGAGTAAAAGTAAAGGGTCATCTTAAGATAAGCAAAGAGCTATTATTCAATGTACATTATAGCAACACATCTACAAACACCTTTTTTCTAAACTGTACAATGGGCAACAGTTCCTTACATAAACTGATCAAATTATTATGGCTGCTGCTCTTCTGTTTTTAGGAGATGAACAGAGCATCATCTGACTACACCCTCTTAACATGTAAAACCAAGGAAAAGCACCACAAACACAATCCAAATAAGACCAGGGACAGCCATATGCAAGATATAGAGCATCACCCATAAATTACATCCTTCATTTGTTAATTAATTAAAATGACTCTAACATCTTGGATTTGGTTACAGATAATTTTACACTGTATACTGTAGATATCACAGTGCTGACCCTGCAGCTTTACTCAATGTGATTGAAGAGATAGGATTTATTACAAAATGAAAAACAGTATACCACATTCAAATGAGCATGCTGTATTGCTATACTAACAGAGCATGTGATCAAAGGTGACATCTGGAGAAAGGACTCACTTCTGTCAGAAGGAGCACTATTTTGTTTTACCAAAAATCTTTCTTTTTTAATTTCTCCAAATCTTTTGGCTTTCAAATACCATGATGGGGAATAGACCCCATTCCTAAGTCAAAGTATGATTAAAGTTCATGAAATTAGTATTGTTTCAATCTTTGATGTCAGCTAGAAGTGTTCTTCGCAGCACCCGCAGTGTGCCCAGTAATAACTCCTTCTGCAATTTGTACAGGGATACATGTATTGGTAACATATCTAAATATGATTGTAGATTTGTTTTTATAAGACCCATTGCTCCTACTACTATTGGAACTGTCTGGGTATCTTTCTTCCACATTGCTCTCATTTCTGCCAGCAGATCCTGATATTTTATGACTTTGTGTCTCTCCATACCCAAGACACTGTTGTCACTGGGTATGGTGATTTCAATGATCAATGCTGTTTTTGATTACTTTTCTTGGACTACTATATCCAGTTTTCTAGCATCTATCTTTTAAACTGTTGATAATGGGTGATCCCATGTGATGTAAAATTTCATCATTTTTTATGATGCTTTGTGATTCATGTTTCCAGTGTTTTTCAACCACTTCAGTACCATAATGTTTGCACAATCCTCAGTGCAACAGTCTTGCCACATTATTATGCCTTTCAGTATACAGACCTTCTGCCATTAGTATGTCACAACCAGTAATGAGGTGTGCAATTGTTTCCAATCTGGTTTTACAAAATCTACATTTCTCTGTTTCTGCCACATGTTCAATGGACTTTGTAAATCAGCATGTACGTAGTCCGCTATCTTGCACCGCCAATATTAACCTTTCATCTCTTGGCTTGAATTCGCCTCTACTTAACCATTGCTGTGTTTGTTCCTGATCAACATGAGGTTCTTCCAGAAGTTTTCTATACTTGCAACTATATTTATACATTTTTCTCATTTCTTGCCTTCTCCTCTGGTCCTTCACCTTATATTCTTTATTTTGTTTTTTGGCGCATTCAATTGTTGCCTATTTTTTTATCTGCTTCTGGTTTGAATTTCCATTCCTGTTTGACGCCAATATGCTTCTGCTAGAGTAACCAGAAAAGTCATCTTAGATTTATTCCCCTCATGTTTCAAAACTTTCACTACATTTGGATCTTGTGAGGTAGATATATGTGGAGTCCCACAATTGCAGACCTATACATGCAATCATTTTCAAGGAGGCCCATCCCTCCTTCAGAATGGGGAATGTATTGAGGGTGAGGTGCTGAACCTGCAGGCATTTGATCACCACTTCACCGTTAAAAGATTCTATGCAGGCATGCTGATTGTTGTCAGTCAAAACATATGAACAATGTGTCTGTGAATTCCAGCTGGAGTGCCTAGTTACAGTAGGCATAACTCAACACTATAGTTGCATGATTCAAAGGGGGAAATGAGATCTAAGGTCCCTCCCATTATGCATCATTGCTCCATGACTGTAAAGATATTTTTAGTTAAATTGCTCATAAATAAGACTTACTTGGCATACTGTAAAAATAAAGATTACTGTAACCTTGATGCATGAGACTGGACATTATTTGCAAATTCTCTTCATTATCTGGTGCCTTCAGAAGTAATTTATAAATGTATGAATGTCTTAAATAATTCCACATTTCCAAGGGTATTACAGATGTATTATTTATGGACTTTATATCAGTTATTACATAGTATTCTCTATAGCTAATAGAAAAATAACTTTACAAATGTATGTTTATGTGTGTGAGAAAGAGAAATGAAAAAGCATATTGGTGAGAATTCAGTAAAGCCTACACAGAGTGATTATCCATGCAGGCATAGTGGCATGGCCCCAACATGGAAAACAGCCACCGATAAATCCAATAAACAGAGCAGAGGGGCATACATGAGCGTGCAGACACAGAAGTGTCCGTGAAATGCAAATCACCTCATAAACTGGTGACATCCATGCAAATGAGAGTGATGTGTGATCCTATAAGCAGAAAGACACCCGTGTAGGTGCCATTTGGTGTCAGAAATGTACGCAAGAAAAAAAATGTACCAAAATGTAAATTTTAAACAGGGGCTGTAAAAGCCCCCCAAAAAAGGTTGGATATTGCACTGTAGGCATGCAACTGGCCAAAACTATTAAAAAATATACTTTTTAATATATATATTACATTTACATGGCATGCAACAAAGCTCAAACATGCCATTATGCAAAAAAAATAATAATTAAAATGTTGGAAAATGAAAATAAGACATTTGCAAAAATAATGCATTATAGTGCCCTGCATGCAGAGTGTACAATGGCAGGTTGCAGTGGTTGCTAAGGAGGAAGACCCTGGAGTAGTGAAGTATCCGGGATATATTCAAGTAGCTGTATGCAAATAAGCTGGGATTACTGAATAGCAAAAAGGCCTACTATGTCCACAGATACAACCCATGTAGGGCCAGAATTGTGTTGGTGTTAGTAGATCAGGTAGCTGACATCAAAATGGGGTGTATCACAGTGTGTTTAAGTGGATTGGAGCTCAGCAGCTCCTATTTGCACTCAGTTAAGCACAGTTAAGCAGAGGGATATATTCAGTGCTGCTAAGCTATGGTTACCCCTGCAGCATGTGTTTTAGCTGGTTTAAGCAAAGCTGAGTGTGCCTGTGCATGGAGGTGTTTCTAAACTGCTGAGCACTGTTTATACTAGCACCGTGGGTTTGCGTGACACACCCCAGTGCTTAACAGTGAAAGAAATTTAAAAAAAAATAGCCTGGGAAAGCCAATTAACTATAAATGACTGATAAGTCCTGTTCCACTGACACTGGGCCATTCAAAACCTTCAATGATAGACCTGGCAGGTGGAATGTATCATAGTCAGCCAATCACACAAGTTTGCATCTACAGCACACCACTATAAAGTATGCATACTCCCTTCAATCTGATTCTTGGGAATTCTTGGGACACTTGGGAATTTTAACTGACAAAATGATAGGGGCTGCTGCTGCTCTGCTACATCTGTATGTGCTACAGGCTGAGGTCAGTGCTGATGCTGATGCTGACAATAGGCCTAGACTGAGAAGGAGAGGAGTGTTCAGGCTCAGGGTAGCCTTCCAGAGGCTACATGAGTTGGATATAGTAGAGCACTACAGGGTGGACAGGGACATACTACACAAATTTGCCGAGCTTTGCCACCATCAACTCAGACCCAGAGCCAACAAAGGGAAACCCATCCCAGTGGAAACAAAGGTATGTGTAACCCTTAGAATACCAGCTACATGTATTTTTCAAAGACCTACTGGAGACATGATGGAAGTCTCACAGGCATCTGCATCCAGGGTACTCCACCAGTTCCTGGCTGCCATGCAAACACATGCCAGTGAGCACATATATTTACTCCACCATGTAGCACACTACCCTGAGGTACAGGATGCCATAAACTGCACTCATGTCCACATTAAAGTACAACCTGGTGATGAGGGTAGAGTCTACGTCAACAACAAGGGGTATCACTCCATCAACTGCAGGTCACGTGCAATGCCCAGGGCATTATCATGAATCTGTATGCTGGCAGCCCTGTCAGTTATCTTGACTCCAACATCTGGCATGCATCACAGCTGTACCAAACGTTTTCAGGGGGGGCATCCCATATGGCCATCTACTGGAAAATGCTGGCTATGCACTGGAACCATGGATGATGACACCCATCTGGAATGCACACACACCTACCAAAGAATGCCATAATGAGGCACACACACAAACTAGGAACATCATAGAGCATGTGTTTGGGCTGCTCAAGTCATGGTTCTGTTGCCTCGCTATATCTGGTGGAGCCCTGCAGTACTCTCCAGCTACATATGCACACATTTTCACAGTATGTACCATGCTACACAATATGATCTTGCGGAAACAGCTGAAGCAGGAACATCACAAGGAAGGGACACACAGCCCCCCCCCCCCACCAGTGCCAAAGTCCCCACAGCCACAGGGGGACTCGGAGGAGGAACCTCCTGAGCCTGTCCCTGTAGGCAGACACAGGCATGCCCAGTATGCCCTGGCCTTGGCAAAGAAGCAACGCATAGCACATGCACTGACATACTAGGGACCTAGGGACTGACACCTCACTCCAACTCAAATAAATAGTAAAAATGATGCCAGCCACAACACACAACCTGTACCTTACCATGTATTGGCTGTGTACTGCATGCATCTGACAGAGTCAGCCCTGAAGCACTGTGATCTCAAATGCTGCAGGCAAATGGTAAGTCACTCTTCTTTACAACAAACGTATGGGGTATTAGACTATGGTAGCATATGTATGGACCTGCTGCATGTATGCTAGGGAATAGAGTGGGCTACTGGGAAATCTGCAGACAACTGAAACCTATGTGGGACAACAGGAGCTCTCTGCCCAATGCTGGCCACCCCATATTATGCAGTAGGCATCAAGGCAGCTAAATCCACTGCACTATGGAAATGACAAACAGTGAGGTCATAGGACAGATGCATGACTGTCAGTGCTGGAATCACCTACCCCTAACACACCCATGTTCCCATACAACTGCAGAAGCATTATGTTTGCAAGGTAATATCAACAGACCACACAATCCTAGGGCTGTCCCAATCAACCTGGTGACATGTTTCATTTCCACAATATGCAGGGGTCAATGTGCTATGTATGTCTGTGGTTGATAGTGTCAGGAATTAAACTGCACTGTCTGGTGGCTGTTGTGGCTTAGTGGGCTAAGTACATTACCATGGTTGATACTGTTCAGGATTCAAGACTGGCTGTGCCTACTATTTTGCATGTGAGCTACACCTATAGTAGGAGTTCTACAGACTGTCCATATGTCACTATTTGTTACTGTGAGGAACCTAGACAAAGACAGAGACAATGGAGGGACAGGGGGCCACAGATATGGACAGTACAGAGCTCTGATTAACTTAGATGGTGGCTAGTAGAACAGAAGGTGGTAATAAGTCAGAGTAGCAGCAGGATGTCAAGGCTGTCACATAACTGTGTCAGTACTTACAGCAAGTCAGTGGACACCATCATACCTCTCAAATGTACAGAGTTTTGCTGAATGTCTACAGTTTTGCCTCATATTTCTGGTCCATTTTTCATAACATTGCAGTTTTCTGGCAAACTAGTGGCAAATCAATAAAGGTTGATGTTAGAAAATAATGACAGACATTTGACATGTAGGCTTCCTTCCCTTCAGAAAATTCATGCTTATACAAAACCTGTTATTCTACCGACTGTCTAAGTTTGTAAGAGCAATATTAAAAACTTGTCCCTGTTTTTGAGCCTGTGTCGCTCTTTTATATATGGCTTTGTCCAGATTTCTTGCTCTAACAGGTATGGGCACCATGTGGTATTATAATACCAATACAACACAAAATGTCTGAGGACCAGAGCAGATATATGGGGCAAAGTGCTGGACATCCTGCAAAACAGGCACAGTCAAAGGTGTGAAGTCTGTAACCCTGTGTGTGGTGTTACATCTTCTACCCCAGTCACAACATAATACAACTACATAGAGCTGCAACTGTGGACAAAACCAGGACCACATATAAGGAGAAGGATGAACTACTGGTCAGACAAATGTAGAAAGTGCAGAGTAGAACATGTTGTGTAATAGAATGGGTTATATGCTGTGATGGAGTCAGTAAATCAAATGTTTGCCACTGATGTACCAGGAAATCACATTGTTATGTAAAACATACCAGACATATGATGAAAAACCCTGTTCAGTGTAATATAATCTGGACACACCCTGGGTATGAGTCAGATATTGCGGCCAGCACACAGCTGGGGAATCCCTTAGGCATTATATCAGGGAGGTGCTGGACTGTGTAATGAAATGCATCAGCCAATTGGCTGTAGCACACAAAATCCTGGACTGGAGTATAGGGAGGTCTGGACTGGAGTCCTCTTGTAAGTACTGATGGTCACAATGGGCATGCTCCTACACTTAGCTAATTTTAGCCCATGTCTGAAGACTCATCTGCCTATATAACTGAGTTGTCAATATAATTCTGCGCATACAGACAGCTATGTATACCTAACTGTCTCTCCCTATCCCTTTCAGCCATGATTACCCTTGCCTATCAGCATGTGGGACATATAAGATATTTATATATATATATATATATATATATATATATATATATATATATATATATATATATATATATATATATCCATACACATATACATATATATAGTTTCCATATCAGATCAACAAAACCACACTTCCCCGACAACCAAATCACAGAGACTACATCCCCAACACCACACATCCCCAACAATGGTAAGTATAAGTATTACAAAATGAAATGTATTCCTGTTTCCGTAATACAACTAAAAAACAAAGAGTAGCCCCCCGCACACACACAGAAAGGTATAGAGGGATGTAGTGCTGCAGCCACTTGCACACCAATTTTTACCAGTAGCTCATGCAACTAGTACAGTGAGCTGTAGTGTGTATTAGTAGGTAGGGGTTCTTATCTTACATCAGCCATCATGTGTGTGTGTAGATATTCCACATACAGCAGCATACACATAGGTTCATAGGTTCATAGGTAAGTACTAGGCTATCTGTCCGAAGGCATTTATAAGCCTAGCCAGAATCTGTTGGCTTTCGTCGCCCACTTAGATTAGTTCCCTGTGCCTCTGTCCAGCAGAGCCACTGAAGTGATCCCCGGGGTAAACTTTCTGTTTCCCATCCACTCATCAAGGTGGCATACATGCCCAACAGGCCTATGTATGTGCAATGGTCAATCATTTTATGGCCCTGTGACTAGTGTCCTCCACAACAGTGGCCTCCCTGTCAACAGCTGCTGATGTCATCCATCCCAACAGCAGTGGCAGACACTCTCCAAACACATAAGCTCTGTGGTGCATGAAATATGTACGTAGTGCTACACTCTATACAACTAGATAGGTAGGGGTGATAATCCCAACAATGGCAACTCTGTGAATGTCTGTTTGCATAAGTATATCCCCTTGCAGCAGTGTGTCTGTCATGCCTATATGTGTGCAATGCTAATACATTTTAAGGCCCATGCCTAACTGTTAACCATCACATTGGTGTACTTTACAGGGCCTGCTGATGTCATCCACCTTAGAAGCACAGTGAGACACACTTCAGACACAATAGATCTATGGCACATGCGATAAGTGCATACTACTATAGTGCATATAACTAGATAAGTAGGGGTTCTACTCTCACAACCAGCAACTCTGTGAGTTTGTGTGAACCATATCCCCTTGCAGCAGTGTGGCTGTCTTGCCTGTGTGTGTGATGGTTATGCAATTTTAAGGGCCTGTTAACCCCCCCATTGCCAACTTTTTCAGGGCCTACCAATGTCATCCACCTTAGAAGCACAGTTAGACACTGTCCATACACATTAGCTCAGTGGAGCATACGATAAGTACATAGTACTGCAGTGTATATACTAGATAGGTAGTGATTATACTCTCAAAACTGACAACTCTGTGAGTGTATGTGTGTGTGCAAGCATATCCCCTCACAGCAGTGTGGCTGTCTTGTGTGTGTTCAGTGGTAATACAATTTTAAGGGCCTGTGCAAGCCTGTTTACTTTCCCCCATTGTCAACCTTTACAGTGCCTGCAGATGTCATCCACCTGAACAGTAGTGGCAGACACTCCAAAAACACATAAGCTCCATGGCACATGCGATATGTAAGTAGCGCTAAAGTATGCATAAATAGACAGGTATGGGGTTCTACTCCCTACGAAGGCAGGTTTTTGTGTGTGTGTGTGTGTGTGTGTGTGTGTGTGTGTGTGTGTGTGTGTGTGTGTGTGTGTGTGTGTGTGTGTGTGTGTGTGTGTGTGTGTGTGTGTGTGTGTGTGTGTGTGTGTGTGTGTGTGTGTGTGTGTGCACATATATCTCCTTGCAGCAATGTGAGTATGTTAGGGTTATCACCTGTCTCACTGTGAAAGTTGCAATCCATGTTTGGCCAGGTGTGTCCTATGAAAATAACTAAAACAATATAAATGTCCCAAGAGTGTAGGACAACAAACATTCCCTACATAAAACAGTCATTTTACACCACAAACACCTAAATGTTATGAGAAATAGCACATTATATGCAAATGCTACAAAAATAAGCTATAATATTTTAAAAAAGTGAGGTTCTGTCCATTGCACTCACTGTGGATATAGTTTGTCCTGCCAACTCTCATGTTACTACAAAAAGTGTCTCACACTGGGCATTTGATAAGGTGGCAACTGTAGTCTGTCTTGCCTATGTGTGTGCAATATGTATACATTTAGAGGCCCTGTGAGTAGGTGTTGCCCCTAAATAACCCACATGTATCTAGGCTTGAATGCTACCCACCACCACCTACATTTGTAGGCACTGACCAAGTGTGTGGATGACTGTAAGTTGTGTGCTGTCTGTCAGTGACTCCCCATATGTTTTTAACATACTGCAAGAGGGTCTTACATCAACTATGGACTGGTACCAAGTTTCTCGACTCAAGCTAAACACAAAAACGTGTATCATCATACCAGTTTGCAAAGACACGGCCACACTGTTTATTACATCGATGGCAACACCCTAAACACACAACCTGTATTGAGACACCTGGGAACTCAGGTTGATAACAATTTTGCATTCAACCATCATGTAACGGCAGTGGTCAGAAAAGCCTTGTACATGGTTCATCTCATAGGTAAAGGGATTGCATCCAGGAGAAAGGTGGTCATTATCTCTCTATACCCCTCACTCCATACACCAATATTTTACTTAAATGCCCCATTTGGTATATACCTATCCAGACATCTGCACCAACTGGAAAGGCCAGAAATACCTCACAAAGGTAATCCATGGTGTCTGACACCTGTCCCATGCAGACAGGCTCAAATCACTATTGCTCCACTTGGTATCGGACAGGTTGCTCAGAGGTGGGCTGTGTCACACCTACAAGGCAATGTTGGACCCTGCCCTACTACAGCAGCCCCATACTCGTAAGTCTAACCCCTTGCACATTACCTGCATGACAGGCCTGAATCTGATATGTGACATCAACACAACCTGCTGAAGAGACAGGTTTGTCTGCCAAAGGTTGTCCTGTCTCAGGAAGACACTTCCCATACATGTCAAACAGCGTACCAAGCTGACCTTCTTCAAGTGCAACTGTGATGAGTGGATGGAAAACCACAATTCTGTCCCAGAGGTCCCACCTGTGTCCTTCATTGAGAGGGGAAACAGGTACTGACAGATGTTTCTTTCTGGGGATAAAATAATGGCAAGCCTTGTAAGTGCCCCAAGGCCATTACTCTAGTAACCTCCTATGATCCTATGAACCTATGATCCTACTGAACTCCCAGGTGACATGTATCAAGAGCAGCATATTGCATCATGGGGTATGCATGCAAGATTACACTGTCTGCCCCCATTGTCTCTGACACACTTTTGTACACATATGCACCTAGGTAAACATGCACATATGCAGCCGCACCTTGCCAAAGTCAAATTTCTACATTGCCACCACGCCATCCTGAACCCCTGTATTGGCACCAGCTCTCCACAGAGTAGACACACAGACCCCTAGAACAGAAACAGAAAAAGGTGTGGGAGACAACAGTCAGCAATACTACCACCAATACAGCATCATGGAACAAAGGTACATACACTTTGATGTGTACTCATGACACATGCCTGCAGATAGCACCTTACAGGGCATAACACTACTGCACTACAAACTGTCATTAAATGTACTATAGTCACCCTGTGCATCAGACACATATTTGCCTGGCCCTGCATTGATGACATGAATGACAGGGATCTGGCACAGGTATCATCACATGCACATGGTGTGGTGTGGGGTTGCCAAAGGTCTTGGCTGTGCCACACAGTTGACATTCTGTGTGTGTGTGTGTGTGTGTGTGTGTGTGTGTGTGTGTGTGTGTGTGTGTGTGTGTGTGTGTGTGTGTGTCTGAGATGTGCTTGTCAGCTGGGCCATGGAGAGGAGCTGTGTGTGTCTGTTGGTGACCTGCATGTGACAGTGGTGTGTGAGTGTGTGCACATACAAAGTCAAACCATGTGCTAGCCCTACATGAGAGTATATTGGACAGTTATGGACTGTACATGGCAGAATGTACAGTTCACCATCTCCAGTCATGAACATGGGAACTGGCTCTGCCAGGAGTGGCAGTGGCACCACCATGACCAGGGTCAGATGCGGTACTACTTCCTGATGGTGACTGGTGTCTGCTGGGACTATCTCCCACAAAGGACCACCCAGGGCCATGTGCCCATGGCCTGCCACATCACAGTGTGGACAGCAACCTCCCTTCTGTAGTGCTGCAGGTACTGCCACTACTGGATCGTGACTGTGCATGGCCACGTGGGCTCTCAGCTGATGGTGGTGCTGACCTATATCCATGTGTCCAATGCCCTACTCCCACCACATGTTCCAGCACAAAAATGCTTGTTAAGGACTGACAATGTCTTACCCCACCATCTGTACACTACATCAGCGAAATGATGCATGGCATCACCAATGTTGTGGATGGAGTCATGGATGCCAGACAGAGATGCAAAGCACCAAAAATGTTCCAGCACCATTCAGGACGTAGATAGAGTCATAATTTAATGTGACTAAAACAACAAAAACAACATACTGGGTTTGGCAAAATTAACAGCCTTCTTCAATGCATTAAATCATTTGAATCTATTACACATTTAAATAGTATTCAATTAAACCATGCTAGGAACTGTTTGGTTTGTACCAAAATTAAGTTAATTCATTAAGGCCAGGTTTGAATAAAGCCCCTAGCCTAACAATCCAACCAGATTCTTTATTATGTAGTATAGAATGCCAACCTGCTTTATTGGATTTGTGTCCTTGAATTTTATCAATTATTATGAATTGAAATTTAGCAGTGACATGGGGCATTGTATGTTTATAAAGTGCATTGGAAATCCTTTTAGTTCTTATATCCCTAAGATGTTGACTAATCCTGTGTTTTAATGACCTTGTCCTACATAAAAAACGAGCAAAAACAGGTGGCCAAATAAATGACCCAGTCACTGCTGCAGTTGCCAAAGCATCTAATTTCAAAAATATGTGGTGTATTGTTGCTTGTAAATTCTTTAGTTTTTACATATATATGTACTAAAACTACAGTGACCACAAGGGTTACTGCCCACTAGGTTATATCCAAACAGGGTGACCTGTTGTGTGGTAGTAGATGAAGAGTGTTTATAGTGGGTTAGATGGGAGTTAATAGTACGGCCTCTTCTATATGAAAAAAGACACTGTGGGGAGAGTATTCCAGCTAGTCTCTCATTTGCCAACAAAATGTCCCAATGATAAAAATAATATTTCTAAAGGCATCTGTATTTCTTCCAAATGTTGTAACTAAGTGAAGGGGTTGGGGAGACTGTATATCCTTGCCTTTGGATTCTTCCCTAAGATTCTGACAAATATAGTGGACAATGTCCTACAGTTTCCCCTGCCAGTCTGGTTGATATGGGCATCCTAACACAGTGTACCAACTGCCTTATGTACATGGATGACCATCTACAATCACCACCAAGGAACACAATTTGTGAGAGATGCAATGACATTAGGAACCTACAGTTCATGCTTGTTCCCTCTCAAGCCCACATATCTGGCACTGAAAAGGTTGGCAACACAATCAGTACACCCCATACACTGTCCACACCTACACAACACACACCCGCATATGCAGAAGTCACAACATAAACATTCCCAAACAAAGGAGACCTCCAAGGCAAAAACACATGCTAACTCCACAGCCCTGCACACCACATACCACACATAGCCACACACCTGTGTCCCACAGTCAGTAAGGCATCACCAGAAATCAAACATATTAGTCATAGCAGACTCCACTGTGAAACACACAGATATGCATCTCACCAGCCTGTAGGTCACAGTTGCTTGTTTGTCAGGTGCCAGAATCTGCCATATCGCATATGCATTGCTGACTCTCAACAGCAGTTACTGTTATGAGTCTGTCATAGTCCATATTGGTGTGCATGACCTGAAACATACCTCCCTGGAGTATATGACGTGATGCATGATTGAGCCCACTGAGTATGTGCTCCAGGCAGGTATGTCCCTAGCCTTAAGCAGCAGTCTGCTGTCACCAAGAATAATGCCGCAATACAATCATGAAATGATTGACCTTAACAATTGGCTTGGTTTCTGGTGTCATTCCAGGGGGATCCCATAACTGACAGCCTGAAATGATATGATCAACACACCATGATGCTTTGCCAGAGATGGCCTCCATGTGTCTCACCTGGCCTTCAGGCTTCTGGCCATGGTTCTTGTCATCACCACAATGCCTTTATTAGGAAAAGTGGTGACATTAACACTAACAACATGAAACTGTCAACAAATCAAAAATTGAAGGCCATGCTGCTAAACGCTAGGAGTCTGACCATGAATCTGCACCCATTGCAAGCAGTGTTAACCCTGGAGAATGCTGACATCTGTGCAGTGACAGACACATGCTTCAAAGCTGCAAAGAGCACCCCAGCCTTACATAGTCACCCATCATATCATACAGTCAGACCCCAAGGTGTGGACAGTAAAGCCAAGGGACATGGTGTTTCACTATATATGAAAGACATACACATCTCCAGGCTGGCCAAACAGTAAGATACACAGGAGGCACTCCAGGTGTGGTTAAGCATTCCCAGGACCCCTATTCAAATCATAGCAAGCTACCAGCCCCCACATATGACCAGGAAGCCTATTCTGCCTATATGGACCTGTTCAACAATATTAGGATTCGACTCTGTACTCTGATCCAGGGTGACTTTAAGTACCCAAACATGGACTGGAAGAACAACTCATGCCAGCACACAAATGTCCACAGATTCATGGAAGTTGGCAATACAAACACCTCAAAACTGCTAGTTGCTACTCGCACATGAGGTGAAGATCTATGGGTGTTGATAACAGACAACATGGGTAACCACAGTAGAATCTCTACAGACTACAGTATCATCCTCCATGGTAAAACCAACCATAAAGTGGTCACGTTTGCAGTCACCATCTCCCACAATACCCATCTAGCTAGGATCACACATACAAACATCTTCAAAGTTGATTACAGCCTCCTGAATGATGGTATAAACAGCTTCACAGCCCCCTCCCCCTCTGTAGGAACTGGCACCAATATACACAAATATGCCAAAGCACTATACGTGCACTTGTATAGGTGCATGGAGTCAGGTATACCCAACATGACTCCATCATCCTCTGTAAGGATAATTAAACCTGTGTGGTGGACATCTGCAATAAATATACTTTATAACAGGAGTAAAATATTGCTGTCCAAGACCAAGAAGGAGCAGGTGCCCAGTGTGAAGCAGTGTCTCCTTAGCCTGCACAGGCAAATAAGAGCACTACTGAAATCCTGCAAATCAAACTCTGAGCCCACATTGGTGATATCCACTACACACAGTCATAGCTCCCTCTTCACATATGTTTGCAACCTCAATGGAAGCACCCAGACCTGCTCAGATGTGGTTGTCAGGGACACCAGATATACAAGTACTGTTGATATACCAAACTTGTTGCTAGACAGAGTCAGTGAAAGCTTCACCCCATGCCCCCCCCCATCAGTACATCAGGACATCCCAGGTACCTGCCCCTTCCCCTTATATCTAGAGAACAGGTTATCACTGACATCTCAAAATCATGAAATATAGCCTCCATTGGACCTGATCACATCACAGGATGCATCCTACATGACCTCAAGCATGACCCTGCAGTACCATTAGGCACTGTATTCAACCAAACCCTTAATGCTGCCTTTGCCCAGCCAAGTGGAGGACACTGACTGTCATCCCTTTACACTAAGGTTGAGCATCCACAGATCTGGCACATTATATACCCATTAGCCTAACCAGCCTGATCTGCAAGGCCATGGAACAGATTATCATGAACCTCATTAACAAGGGCATCGGTGATCTTCACACACTCGATCACACACAGTTTGGCTTTGTCAAGTGGGATCATATCTGTTACATTTGTTTGATTTCTTTGACACAGTCACCAAAGCCATGGACATGGGGGAGACAGTGCACTCTGCCTACCTTGACCTGGCCAAAGGCTTTCACAGTATTCCCAACTTGGCCATAATAGATATATACTCTCAGCTAGGCATCAATCCATATGTTCCCCACCTGATAAATTCCAAAAAACGAGCGAGCTCATTTTTTGGAATTTATCAGGTGGAGGACAGCCTTTATTGTAACCAAACAGCATTGTGAGTTTGCTACTGGTCATTTCTGCAGTTGCTGCATATTCTGTGTTATCAATCCAGATGTTACCAGATGGGCAGCACACTGGCACACTGACAGTATCCACCTACTCAATATAGAGAAAGCCACCTCAAGCAGTAGACCCTTAACTAGTGGCGTAACCCAGTGTTCTGTCTTGGGGCCTCTGTTATGTGTGATATACTCTTCTGAGGTGTAGGGCAGAACCAGTGGGCTATGGCCGACCACATTTGCAGAAGACTGGATGCTGGGTGCTGTAACCAAATCCCCTAGTGATGCAGACATCCACCAAGAGGGTCTCAAACAGACCCATGAGTGGTGTCAGACACATGGCCTCAGGCTGCATACCAGAAAATGCAGCATCATCCCGTTTGGGGAGAGTGACATCACCACAAATTATCACGTCCTAAGCATGGAATCAGTCGTGAGAGATTTGGGCACACAGGTCGATGGCACCACGACATTTGCCCACCATGTTGCTTCTTTTGTAAGGAAAGCCTTCTACATTGCCCACTTCATATGTAAGGGTATCTCATGCAGGGACATGGGGGTCATAACAGTCCTGTATTCCTCCCTAATAAGGCCCATTATTGAGAATAATGTCCCTTTCATCATGTACCTCGCAAAGCACATGTAGCGGCTGGGGAGACCACAGAGGTCTCTCACCAGGGAATACCAGGGCCTCAAACATCTATCATACATAGGTAGGCTAAAAGGCCATCCCTCTACCTGGTTTCATACAAACCCCCTCTGAGGTGACCTCTGTGTGGCTTTAAGGCAATCACGGACTCCACCTTGATGGGACTGCTCCACATCTGCAACTCAAGCTCCAGTCAAGTAACCCACACATGCATCCTCAACCTGGTCTGGTACATCAACAGGAGTTGTTGGCAGGTTAGATGTGTCACCGACACATTCACTTAGCTGTGGAATGGACACCCTGTCCACATCAGGCAGAGTACCTCTTTACCCCTTTTTAAGTGAAACCTGGATAACTGGATAGCAAACAGGTCATACACCTTTGAGATACCACTTGTGTCCCTGTTGGACTGGGGCATCAGGTGCTGACTTGCATAAACATGGCCTAAACTCTGGACTAGGCTTATGAGGGCCTCAGGGCTAACAGACTAGTAACCTCCTATGATCCTAAGTATACCGGTTATGGCCCTGTGTGCGGTGTTGGACTGTGTTGTCATGTTGCCACACTCATCACTGCCATCTACTGTGGTGTGTCCCCTATGGGCAAAGTCCCAGTACCATGTCATACAGCCACCATCTAACAAATAGGTGAGTGGTACTACAAGTGTATGGGGACAGTCCAGCAACATGTGTGTGACCCAATGGCAGACAGCACTGCAGCCATGCTGTGGGATATCCCCCCTGTAGGTGTCCAACATCCGCAGTACACAGATGTTTGCAGAATGTGTACATGTGCCTGATATATGTGGACCCTCTGTCAGACAAATGTGGATGTAGAGCAAACAGTTGCACAATACGTAATGTTTCTTCCCAGACTTTGGGTAATCTGTCTGTCACACACCATACCCCTCAGAAATCAGTTATTGTACATTAATGTCTGGTACTGTATTCATTCTCTTACATTGTATGCTTTATATATACACTCTGTCACTGAGGTTGGGCCTGTATCCCCCCACTACTACTAGCTATGACCTGCTGTCCTGCTGTAGGGGGTCAACAGGTATGTTAGGCATAGCTCTCAAGTGATAGGATACATGTGTGGAATACACAGTGTCCTAGCCAGAGTACATCAGGAAAGGTCAGGGAAACCTGCCCAATGTTTGAAGTACGTCTGTGTGACAGACTGAGAGGAGATGACTGACAGTACATCATGTGATATGCCAACTCTTTCCACCAGTACTTACTGTCGCTATTGTCTTAAACACAATCCAGTAGCATTCATACATGATCTGACCATTTTTGGGGGACTCAGAGGGCCAGCACTGTGATCTATGTCACACCAGACAGAGCCAAAAGGGAAGCCTGTAGGTGCCAAACAGCTGACTAACAGCAATATGTCATTCCAAGATATGTACTACAGACCTACTGTTATAATCTCTATTTCCCATAACTGCATTCTCCCATCTGCATCCCATTACACTTCTATTACCTACCTGGTATAGAGTTTTTCTCCTTTATGTGCAGAAATCCTGTAGTATAATGCCTTATGTTCTCGCAGTCTGTCTTCATAAAGAAAGTCACAGACCTGTTTACCATAGATATCAGCTTGCCTTTTGTAGATAATGCTCATGAACAGGTGATTGCCTGTGCACTACTTTGTGGCTCACACTTGCTAAATGCATCCAGAACAGCTGGTTTGCATTTTCATTAGCCAGTGGCATGGCACCACAGTGCTATATTTAAGGCTTTCATGTAGGCCTTGGCCCTTTTCCTGGCCTGTGAGATGTACGTTATTGAGGTATGGGGGCTACAGCATCTTAGATCATAGGTAAAAATACTGTCCACTCTCCAGATTTATGTGGTATGTCCACAGTTTGGCATACTATGTTTAGCCATTGTGAACAGACTTTCTGATTATGTGGCAGTTTACTGTTTAACAATGTGGGTTGAGGTCATTAAGGGGACAAACAGATGTGAGTGTCATATGTCATTTGTATCAGAATATGCATGCTGCTGCAGTAGCTGCTGGTCTATCAGCTGTGTATGTTGTAGGGGAAGACTGTGACACATGTCCGTGTCATTTGACCATCCCCCCAACCCTTTCTGTATGGATATTGTGTGGATCCCCTGTTATAGGTGTTTGGGAGTTATGGTAGGTCTGTAGCAGGTAGCTGAACATACTGCTGCATATGTTGCAGGCTGCAGCTGCTGCATTCTGACCAGGAGTCATACTGGGGATTGTGAACACATTGGGGGACAGCAAGCTGTATATGAGTGAGGGAGTAGTGTCAGCTGTATTGTCACAGCATAGCCAGGGTGATAGTACCCATAAGAGTCCAAATGAGGCATATGCCTCTGGTACATATGTTATGTAATAGTGTCATCCAGAGAGTGGTAGGTGACATTTAGGATGCCTATACCTATTTGTGAAGTGTGTCCCAACCTACAGGTCTTTGCCATGCTAATATGGGTGGCAGTGACTGCAGTATCAGCAACCAGTTCTGCTTTAAATTGCAGGGCTCAGTCATGTATTTGTTGTTTGGACAAGCATGTACCTGACATGCAACAGACTGGAATGGATGCCATGACTGTAGGAGGAAAAATGTACAGCATGCTAGGAATGACTAAGGTAGCAGCATGTGGTTCTGCTTAAAACTATACATCTCAGTCAGTCATTTGTTGTATTGACAAGCATGTACTTGACATGCAGCAGAATGGAATGGAAACCAGGACTGTGGATGGCAAAATGTAAAGCATGCTAGGAATGTAACATTTTCAGCTACTGAGTCAATACTATAGTGGGTGTATTTGCAAGACATATGTGCATGTATACAGTCTGTAACACAGGATTGGCATGAACATGTGTGTTCAGATGGGTATGATGTGTAACACTCAACTGTCTGTCATGATTTTCTAATCTCAATCTGTACTGATGTGCCAGTACTTCAGCACACAGAAGAGGTTTTGGGACAGCCATGCCAAAAGTAGGTGTTACAACTGTGGACATTCTGCATCAGTCTGTGCAGTTGTCAGCTCTACCTGATATTGTAGGCCTCACATACATCCATCAGCATTTATTTGTCTGTGTACTGATTTGGTGTCTGCATCACAGTCCCAAGTACACTGTCATTTTCCCCATTATATGTACAAGCAGTGTGTCACTGGCACTCAGGATATGTGTATGGAAACACCTGTCATACTTCAGAGCTGAGTGGCCTAGATGGATAATTCACTATGCTGTATTTGACAGGATCCTGGGTTTGAGACTTGCCAGGGGTGAATTTTTTGCTGATGTGCATCACTGATACTCAGAATATGTTTATGGAAACACCTGTTAGTCTTCAGAGCTGAGTGGGCAAATGCACTATGCCCTAGTTGGCAGCATCCCAGGTTTGAGGCATGGCAGAGGTGATTATTTTTCTGATGTGTAGAACAATGTCAGAAAGACTAAAAGGGGATTAAAGCAGTTTTAGGCAGCTTTAAGCAGGTTTGTGTGGGTTTCATGCAATGACACAGCTCAACAAAAAACTCACACTATTACCAAAAGCAGTAAAGAAAAAAGGGGGTGATAGGAAAGTGGTGAAATGGAGGGGCAAGCAGGAGGAAAAATAATGTGGAATGCAGGTAGGGATGTGGAGGACAGCTGTAGGAAAAGACCATAGCTCTCCATTTCTTGTACAGCAACAGCTGTGCAGGTTATGGACAATTTGGAATTTGGAGCCTTACATCCCAGAGAGAGGGGTGTGGGCAACATAACTGTGTTGATTAACTACTGTAATGATTGATTGTGGGCAGTGTATGTGCAGGCGAAATGGAGAGCTACGTATGGGGCGATATTTTTTTTTTGTGGGACAAATTACTTTTTTTTTAATGGAGAGAGTGGAATGTTGGGGAAGGAATATAGGTATGTGTGGGGAGGTAAGTTGGGTAGGGAGGTAACATTTGCAAACAAACAAGACACATGAGGGAGGTAAACATCTTGGACAGGGAGCGTGTTGTGCAATCGAAGAGCCATGTTCCCCTCAGACGGCAGCAGTGTGACAGAGCTCCCCACCCATTGGCAGTCACCACTGCTCCTTCATGTCCCCAGAGCTGGCTGTGCTGGGGGCTGGGTGCTGGGGCCAGCCTGCCCCTCCAGGTTGACCAGTCTGCCCTCAATCCGGCATAGGCAATCATCCAAATCATGCTGGATGATCCTGTGCACCATCCCTGGTAGCTGCTGATGGGTGACCACTCTCTCTCCATACCCATTCATGGGGGGGACAGGCCCCATCCCCTGAGGCAGTTCTGCCCATAGGCAGTGCAGGACCAGTGGAGGGGGCAGCTTCAGGTTGGGTCCTAAATGTGCTGGGACCTAGTGTCATGGCTGGCTGAGGTAGAGTAGGTAGATTGCCGGAAACTGGCCTACCCAGTAAAGCTATAGTGTTGAGGTTTTTCAAAATAAGTTAGTAATGAAGAAAACGTGTGGTTAGTTGTAACAGCATGCCAGAGCAAATCACATAACCCAGTAACATAACACTGCATGGCATATAGAACACAACAATAATTGTAGCAGCATCCCAGTAACAGTTATGGCATAAGGCAAACAACATAGGTAATTCAACAAGGTATGTTAGTATGCAACCATTGTAATACATAATAATAAAATACAAGGCCCAATATAATGTTTTGAGAACAACATATGCTAAAAGTAAACCATACCTGATGTATAAGAATAATAAATTATGATGCAGATAAGTGGTGGGGGGAGAGAAATACATGCCATTACTACCAGTATAGGCTATATTGTTTGCAACAGAACTCTTATATACTCAACAAGTCTGCCCTTAATTTATGTATACAAGTGCCCTATAGCTTCTGTAGCACCTACATACTTCTCAAGCTATCCACATGGACAGTATGGGCTAAGCTGTAACACCTACATATACACAACTACAGGGGACTCTTACATGTCGGGGGAAGATATGTGACTACCAATGTGTACTGTGGACTGATGCAGTGTGACTGTGCTATTGAGATAAATCAAGTGGCTGTTAAATCTGTGTCTCAGGGATTTGGTAACAGTGATCACAGTCCATGAAAGTGTGACACTTGAGAGATGTGCATCATGCAGAGTGCAGAGAGTTTATGCTTATCATGCCATCCTTGGCAGGCATGGGATTAGAGTATCAGCAGAAATTCACAGACACACCAAGATTAAACAGTTGTCTTTGTTTTAATAACTTGTATTACTATTGTACTTGTTGACTTTTTATTTACTGCAGTCTTATCACCTTGCTGAGCAATGCTATTAACACTCTGGTACATCTGGACACAAATTAGTAACCCATTTGAACAGCTACTACAGCCACTTATTTACCTGTAATTCCTGTGGGGAGAACATCTGTTAACAATACATAACAGTTTCTATTAATATTTAGCAGTACTTGTCCCTTGATTCAAACCCTGGTGTGTGTGTGTGACAAAATGTATATTATACCTAGCGTTTATCACACTGAGTAACTGCTGAACAATGACTGAGTAATATATGCCTAGAGCTCACCTGGTAAACTGTGACCTGGTAATAGAGGTAGAGTGTCTTACAAGACTGCAGTGACACTTGAACACACATGCATGAGATTCATGCATGACAGAGATAGTAAGTGAACTGTGTATTAATACTTGGAATGCAGGTATACACATTTAACCTCTAGTGGATGGGAATATGTGTGATGTGTACACACCATAACAGAGTGCTGGGTTGCCTACCTGACTCATATACAGTTGCAGATGGTATATTTACAGTCTACAGCTAGTACAGTCTCCTACTTGCATGC